>NW_016177697.1:3750-8329 GCF_001687245.7 Rhagoletis zephyria | reverse complement strand
TAAGTTGATATCATCTGCTGTGCCAAAACTTATGTCCGGCACTGTATGTCATGATTCAATAATAGAAAATAATAATGTAATAAAAAAGTCTTCTCGCTCCCCCACATAAAATCGGCTTCTTTACTTGTGCAGAATGTTGTTCACTCTACAGCTTCGGTTATATTAGTAGTAAAACCAAAAATTCTTCATACTAAATATTCGTTGGCATCACCTTCGTTTGCGTAATTTTCTGGAACAAGTATAGAATAGCGACCGTTTAGCTATAAAATAACCAAAAGAGCCGATTGATAGAACTTTTTACGCTGATTTCAACGATACCAAATTTATTTGGCGCAGGTATAAAACAAAGAAGATATAAGAGGTTTATTTGCTTTGTTTATTTATATTTTTTATTATCACTTAGTTCTTAAAACCCAAAAGTAGGTCATGATAAAATATGTATATCTAATTAAAGATAATCGCTTGTACTTTCTAAACAATATAAATTTCTTTACCATTAATCATGCAGTTTTCTCCAAAAAAGGTAATTTCATGAAAAATTAGTGGTTTTGGTTTAAATATATAAAAAACAATTTCAGTCACGTACTTCAGCTGAAAGATAACTTGATTATTTTTATTTTGAAATTATTAGGTTTTAATCGGTAATAATAAGATATTAATATTAAAAAAAAAATCAAAAAATTTAACTTTAACCGTCTCTATATTTACTTGCGCTAAATAATTTTGACATGGTTGAAATGAACGTAAAAAATTCTATTGATTTTTACGTATTGTTTAGTATTTCCATTAAAAAACCAAATATATTGCAAATTCACATAGAATTAATAATACACATTTTACTTCTAATTGTATACTTTGCCCACTTTTTTAGTACACTTCTACTACCGTTTTCGCTAAAGGCGATCACATTCTTCCTTTTCTCCTACTTCCAAAATACAAATCTAGGTTTCAGCTGTCACAAATTACATAACCTTGTGTTATTGAATCATGCATATATGTAATACTTCCATATTGATAGTAACGTATCTTCACAATAGGTTTGTATAGTACCCAATAGTCAGTACTAATTTGTACTGGAACCTGCAAATTTTTACTGGAAAAGTGTATGATAACCCAAAAAATTTGCAGGAGAGCAACAAATCGAGAGCGCAACAACACGGGAGAGCTGCAAATTCTTGCTAGTGAAATTTCTACTAGCAGAAATTAGCTAGCAGAAGGAGAAGAAGAATAAATGTCAAAAGCCGCCATTTGTTGAATTGGTTTAGCACAAACAAAAGTAAAATGAGTGGAAATCAAAATATTAATGATGTACTTACTAGACTGTGTAAGTGCTTGTGTGAAAAGCAAAGAATTTAAAACTGATTTATAAAAAGTAAAATGTTTACAGCAGAATATCAAAAGGGCGCAACAACTATTCACAATTGTTTACTAGTTTTGCGTTCAGTAACTTTTTCTGCTAGTTTTCTCTTCTTGTAAATTTTACGCTCAATTTTGCTTTTACGCTCTGGCTGCAATGTTTTACTGGAGAAGTTACTATACAAACCTAATGTATTTTTATTCCGCAATCAAAGGGAGACAGCCCAGCAAGAACAGTGACGGTCACTTTCCTAGTAACGTGACCGTCACGCGTGCCCATCACAATATAACCAGTAAACAACCTTCGGTGAATTTGGCGACTGCCTTCCTCGGGGATGAATATGCTAGGGATGAAATTATTGGTACAAACGCCTTCCAAGCACGCAGGGTTGCTTTTAAGAAACAAAAAATAATTAACTCCAAATAGTTTCAAAAAGTATAGTGTAAAACGAAATATATTGAATAATTCCAAATAAAATGGTATACATAAATGACGCATTTTCTAAACGATTTAAATTAAACATATTTGCGAATTGATAGAAAAGTACTACGGATTGTAAATTTTTGATAACTATGAGGTGAATGAAAATTTTCAACCCGGCCTGATGGTTTGATTTTATTACTAAGGCGTCTAATAAATTCATGGCTTTTAGTTCTAGAAGAATAAATGTCAGTAAAGACAAGTCTTTTTTGTATAATTTCTGATTTTAATTGCTCAACTTCTTTTGAACCAGAGCAACTGTCAAAAATTTCCAACAGTAAAAAGTTACGAATTGGCACAGCAGAAATGTAAAATTTTCTCGCCATAATAAAAAGTTTTTTCAACATGGAACTTTTCTACTAATTGACATGAAATTACTACCTCAACGCTCGGAGCGCTGCCACTGAGGGCCTTTGCCAACTGATTAAAAAGAGAAAATTTGGAAAGACCAAACAAAAATTTTGAGATTTTTCGTTGTGAATACGAATGCCATAGTTTTTACCTAGCTCGTGGGACTACGCAAAATTTTGACAACTTGTAAATATGTATACACATAAAGTTGTTGGCGGTAATAAGGAGTCAAAATTAAAATGGAGAAAAGAACAAAAAGCGTAGGTTAGTTGTCAGTTATAAAATAAATCCAATTTATTTGCGAATATTTGTTTATTCTTTTTATTGAAAGGCAACCACTCGGAAAAGCTTGTGTTAATTATATTGATAACAGAACCTGGCAGCTCGCACGTTGTCTAAATTCTCAAGTAACATAAAGTCCACAAAAAAATAAGTACGCCATGTTTAAATTTTAACAATACACAAAAATAGAATTTTCGCACGAGCGTTTGTATGGTTTTTCAACACCATTTATAATTTTCTTTTAATAAAATCACGATTTGACAAATACTTAAATTTATTTATCTAATAATAATACAGCACACAACCCTGAAATCTAAGAAAAAGTCTGAGGAAGGCCATTAAATAGCAGCACACAACCCCGTGCCTTCCTCAGGAGTGAATATAACTACAACAACAACGACTACTACAACAACAACCCAAAAAGGTTGGTTACTGTCTATACTGTGGTGCCCATTAAGTTCGGCACGTTTTGTTATCACATTCTTAATAGTGAATCAAAAATGCTCCCAGAAGTTTTGTGTACGTGTGATTTTTCAAACCAAATAGTTTGCCTGCTTGCTCATATGTGAAAAGATTAGCTTGACTACTTACTCATATGCGAAAGATACCTCGCAANTTACTCATATGCGAAAGATACCTCGCAAGAAAAAACAATAGATGGCACTCCCCTGTGGGGAAAATCTCTAGTTCCAAACTGGTGTGCTCCTAGTACATTTAGACCCAGTACTGGTTCGCGATAAATCTCGATAGTTCTGAACTAGTCCTAAATTCTATAGTTCCGACCCGTTTCAAAAATCGACAGACGAGAGAAAAAAGTATCATGATTTTTAAATCTTTTTGGTTCTTAAATTGGTTGGTTAAATTAAATTTGTTTGAATGATTGTAAGAAATGTACGTTTACATACCTTTAGCTGTAGCTGAGTTTACGGAGGTGCTCGCTGTTAGATTCCAGACGGTCCCAAGATGTTGAAATGTTAACACAAATTTTGGTTTTGTATTTCCAAGCTATGAAAAAGTATCTGCGAAATGCAGAATAGAAGCGTATTTGAACGAAAAATACGCCGAACACATATCTATGTAAAGTAAACAAGCTCCCTGCTGCATCCCTTTTTCGATAGTTCCGAACTAGTTCTAAATTCGACAAATAAGATCTAGTTCGTTCTGCATCTCTTTTTCTATAGTTCCGAACCAGTTCTAAATTCGTCACTTTAGATATAGATTTCTAGTGAAAAAAAACCTGAAAAATTAGTTTTTTAAAAGTACCACTTTTCGCCGATTTTGGACTGGTGGGGATCTAGCTCCTATCGGACTAGTTCCTTTTTGGTGATAAAGACCTTGTACGAAACTAGAAATTTGATTCACTAGTCCGTGTTTTCCCTGCAGGGTCCAATCAAAAATTATTACATGTGTGTTAGTAACAGCATACAATTTGCGTTTGTGTTGGAGTTTCGGTCACGCTGGTTTTGCTGGGAGCCTATCAAGTAAATGTTTGCTTGTGTTAGTATCTATCTATCTATTACCCACTGAGAAAATAGGTAAGCACCTTACGAGGGAAGCCATGAAAGTGGTAAGAACCGCCAGGTGAAGGGCAATACCTTACCAGCAACTTACACTTCACCCGGCTGTCCTTACCACGTCACTGACGAATCTCCCTTACTTTAACAAAGACGTGGCCGCCTTAAGTAAGTAGGAATTTAGAATGTACATTTGGTATCAGACCATGAACCAAAAAGACAAGATCACGCGGGCAGGAGACTAGCCCGTTAGAATCGCATTTAGGAAAAAAGTGGAACGATTTTGACATTAGCCGTTTGTTTACATTTCTTCGTTGTTTACAATTTGGTGGTGGCTTTTTACTGCAATTTTCTTCATTTTCGCTTGTGACAACGTGTGTACACATAAGATAAAGAATAATTAAACACAACGGCATGATTTATAGAAGAATTTGCATAATAAAAATGATTTTTCATGCGTTCAACTATTTCGCGGTTTTCTCCGTTCTCTTCGTTGTTTACTTCTTACAACAAAGATGGCGTCGAGATTTCGGCAGCTAGAAAATAACTTTTTTCGTTCTTTCCTTCCCGCGTGATCTTGTGTCTTTCGTTCATG
>NW_016177697.1:0-236 GCF_001687245.7 Rhagoletis zephyria | reverse complement strand
TTCAAGACGAATATGATTTACGTCTTCTCATAATAATTATATTGGCTTTTTATTTTTTTTTCGTCTCTCGGGACGTTTATTTCAAGACGAATATTATTTACGTCTTCTCATAATAATTATATCGGCATTTTATTTTTTTTTCGTCTCTCGGAACGTTTATTTCAAGACGAATATGATTTACGTCTTTTCATAATAATCATATGGGACTTTTATTGAATTAAAACTTCTTTATCGAG
>NW_016177696.1:0-8330 GCF_001687245.7 Rhagoletis zephyria | reverse complement strand
GGTATTTAATGTTCGGCTCCGCCCGAACGTAGACTTTCTTACTTGTTATATTTCATATACTTTTTTTATTAGTTAATTGAGTTAGACCTTTCGAGCAGGTGCCAGCCCTCTTCAAGAGTATTTTCAAGCTTACTCCTTGTTAACTCTCCTTCGCCTGACATTGCGGTACATATTTTAATTAACTGTTGAATTAAATGGAACTTGATTTTTTAAACATGTGGCAACACCGCTAAGTACAGTTTAGAAATAAAAGTTTTCAAATCCCCTTCGCCTGATACCCATATTTTCATAATTCATTAAACTTATTAAATAATTTGAGTTTAACCTTTTAAACAAGTGGCAACCCTCNAAACAAAATTCGACATTTCCAGCAGGCGGCAACCCTCTTCAAAATATTTTCAAACTACTACTTTCTGAAACCTCTTTCCTTTGGTACCCATATGGTGATACATATTATTCTTACCTAATATGAATTTTTAAACAGGTGGCAATCCTCCTATACTTCAGCTAAGAAACAAAGCTTTTCAAAACCATTTCGGTTGATACTTTGAATATAATTTTTAAAGGTGGCAACTCGTTTCGAAAAAGTAAAACATTACTGCACATAGAGTCCAAGCCTTTTAATTTGACACCTCATTTTGGAAAATCGAACGAATGTTGCGGATATGATGGCATGGATTTTAAAATAATTCGAATTTAGTTGTTTAACAGGTGGCAACTCTTTTCCAAAAACTAAAACCAGTTTGCACATGTACAGGCCAAGCGCTTTAGGTACAGTGAATTTGTAGCAGAAGTCGTTAAGACAATCGCACCGAGAGCCCGAAATATTTGTACATGCAATATCGGCTTCAAATGTAATTTTCAGAAACATAAAAAGTTTGTAGTAGAAGCCCTAATTCAACACAAGCGTACCACTACCTATTTATGTTTTTTGCAAGGGTAAAATTTTGTACTCTCTAGTTACCGGACTCAGTCGGTGTGGAAGAGAGCCATTTTAAATCAATGAGGAAGGCCCAAGATCCATTGTGCATAGTCTATTTATGTATGAGGAGACGAATACGACGACGACGAAATGAGGCATTTAAATAGCGTACTACTATATATTGAGCGCGGCCTGACGTAATACAAAATTGTCAGCAACGTTTCCACCATCAGGGAGGGAGAGTGTTTTGGTTTGCAAACATTCAACTGGTGTGATGACATCTTTGATGATGTATTAGACACTTTGAGCTCGCCCCTCCTACGAAAATGATTGCCTCCATCTATATAGTAGGAGAGCCAGTGAAATTTTTCTGTCATTATTTAGTTAAGGCCTTTTTTACCAGCGTGTTTCGGGAGGTATGTTTAGTTGTCATCCGTGAAATTAGACCCTGGTGAGGGTAGAAACGGGAGGCATAACGCCCTTAACTTGTAAAAATCATCGACCAAAAATATGAATTAGTTAGGGCTGCAATTTTACCCATCGAGGCTCTGATAGTCCACAATTATAATTATAGGATAATATTGGCAGACCAATCAGTCGGTAATAAAAGGGCGGCAGAACGCATCAAACGTGTGATGAGAGCAATGAAATTTTTTTACCTTTCATGAGCATCAAATGGTATTATAACTTTGGTCCGATGTTTATAAGTACCAGAATAAGAAGAGATACACCCATTAAAATGTATACTTAAATTACCAGAACGGCGAGTTCAGTCGATTTAGCCATGTCCGTCTGTCTGTCTGTTTGTATGCAATCAAGTCTCTCAGTTTTCGAGGTATCCGGATGAAATTTGGTAGGTGGGTGTATTTTTATAATGCATTAATCACTTGTCGGAACCGGAAGAATCGGGCCTTTATAAAACATAGCTCCCATATAACTGATTGTTCCGATATGAGATTTTTCGTTATAACTTATCCACTTATGCAGCTAGGAACATAAAACTTTGCAATATTTCCACCCATTATCAACAGAGGGAAAGTTACAAAGATCGGGTCACTATAACCTATAGCTCCCACACAACTGATTGTTCAGATATAAGATTTTTTGTTATAACTCCTCAATCTATGATTGTTCAGATATGGGGTTTAACTTTAAAACTCCTCAATTTGGACAGCTAAAACCGATAAATCTCGTAGGCTATTTTATAAATAACAATACAAAGTCTACTGAGAAAATCGTCAAAATCTATCTCCTATACCACTGATTGTTCAGATACCAGTTTTTGCGATATACATATCTCCTTTATGTCGGAAGCTAAACCCATTACATACCGATCACACAGCAGCGAAAATCATTTAGATTGGTGCTATATAAGGTATATCCTCGATACTTCTGATTGTTTAGATATGATTTTTTTATATACATATATGTATGTATCCTTTATATATGCTGTGAATATAAAAAAATTTCCAAATTCAGTAATCTGTTAAAGTAAAATTTTCAGATGCTTATGAAAGTAAGCAGCCTTCGGCATAGCCGTTGACAGCGCTGCTCTTACTTGTTATTAATTAGTTAAGTCTGAAATTTTAATGTGTTATTCTTTCAGCAAATTCAAGTCTAAAATTAAATTGCCAGATCGAAATTCTGGTATTAACTCCTGGCAGAACGATGTAAATGTCCTTTTCGCGCGCCTTGATTTCGTGTAGTTTGCGGTTAAATTTATTTGGTTGTGAATTTTTCATATATAAATATAGAATAACTTAGATGTATTATTTAGTATCATATTAATTAAAACAATCATTTGATAATAGCGAGTGGCAATGAGGGGTCAAATGAAAGAGATTGACCTGTAGATATGCAACATGGTTTTAGTTTTTAAAGCGTTGCCATATATACGAAAATCAAAATCAAATTGTTTATTAATTTAAATGAATTGTCTCAACATGGGTATCAAAATAAACGGGTTTGAATAAAGTGCCATACAGTAAGCTTGAAAAGAAGGAGTTTTAAGAAACATAACAGCTAAGATATTTTTGGTGTGCTTGTGGAGGGTAGGCACCTGTTAAAAAAGTAAAACTTAAATTATTTAAGCGAATCTTAATGTCCTATTTGCCTCAACCTGTCATATGAATAATGCAACTAAAGTTTTCCGAAAACAAAAGATGGTTATAAATTAGAAGTTTATTGTCCAGTAGCTATTGCAGACTACAGTCGCATAATGGGAGGCGTAGATTTGATAGATCAGAAGGCTGCGATATACGACATAAATCGCAAGTCGCAAAAATGGTGAAAAAAGGTATTTTTAAAGATTTTTATGCGAGCTGTTGTTAACGCCTTGATTATATTCACATAAGTATGTGAAGGGATAAAATACAAAAAGCTCGCTACACGTCAATGTGGTGGAACATCAGCAAATCGATCACGAACGGAACGTCTAAATATTGGCTAATATCTTCCTATTGAATAGCCCTCTCGTCGTCGATATGTACTTTGCACTTCACAAAATAAGGAAACCAGGATAAAATACGTCTGTGCTGGATTCAACAACGCAATTAACGCAACACGCAATAATTCCCATTACTTGGACATTAAAAAGCAGTTCCAGAAGTAATCTAGTGTAATTTTATTATTATATTTTTTTTTTTTACGGTTATAATGCTACCTGTGCATAATTACGAAAGAAGGGGAGGGGGCGGGGGACGCGAGCGCCCCTATCAGTGCTATCAAGTGCAGCCGATTTGCCGCTATGCATGTATAGAACTGACAAAAACACCCACGCTATCAAGTTTAAATAGCGGCGAATCAGCTGCACTTGATAGCAGTAGGTTGAACAAGGAAAAAGGAATTAGCAACACAAGTTTACGGGGTGTGCATATCTCAGTGGTTAACGCTTCTGGCTTTGCACATAGATCGATCGCGGGTTCAATCCCTGCTGAAAGTCTATAAAAAAGAAGTCTGATGAGCAGATGTGGTGTTCTCCGAAATAGCTGCTATTACTTCTACCGATTATACTTTGTTGCTTTTTCCATTTGCCCAATAAAATAATCGTCGTACAAAGCTCAACAAGAATATTAAAATTAAATTTTAATAAGCCACAATAACACTGACAAAAAAATATTTAATTTGGATTTTGCCTGCAGTATAATTCGAACCCTGACCCTCTCGGGATATCAACAAATGATGGCAAGCATCTTTGCGCACTCAGCTACAGCCATACATTAAAATGTGCCTACAAATGTTGCAGTGCGTGTATGCATTACTTCGATTACTGCAGGGAAAGTAGTCACTTGCGTGATTTATAGGCGCCCTCTGTTGTAGTTTTCGCTATTCTGCTTCCAACTGGTTCGTCTTCGAGTAGCTATGTACATACCAAGGAGTCGGTTCAAACGTAGCGATTGACTCCAGCATTACTGGGGGGCATGTACTATGTATGTAGATATGTGTGTGTTGTCACCGCTCCCTTGAAGGAAAGATTGGTCCATTTGCTCGAAAAATATAGTCGTAGGCATAGTAGCTTTGTATCTTTACCAAAGATAAATAGTCCAAAAATATAAACCAATGTAATGAAAAATTGGTGAATTGTACTAAAAGTGGTCCGAATGTAATGCATAAGGTATGAGTTTTGATCTAAAACTGGTTACAATTAACGACTGATATGTAGGCACTTAGTCAACAAATTTTCATGTGCGACGTTGGCATGTAGAGAGAGTATCCGCTTAGAAAATCTGAGAGCCCCAGTTCGAATCGCAGCTGGGCAAGTTTTATTTATTTTTTTTTTTTGCCCCCAAAATTGGTTACAATGTAATGCAGAAAAGGACAATTGGTCCGAGCCTAGGACATTCAATATTAAATGTAAGTAGAATTCTACATGTTGTTGGACCAAACTTTGGACTAGTTACAATCACTTGCAGTCTAGTTTGTGGTGTGCTCTAAGTCTATTCCGAGATCCTACAGGGTCTGTACACTTACATATACGTACTCAGATGTGTAGAGTCAAACACGTGCGTAGTAAATATTTGTACGAAAATATTATTTTTAAATTCGAACAGTTTTAAACGATAATCAAATATAAACTATTCATTTTTACTATGCATTATTTCCCTCAGTGTAGGGCAACTGGTAATAAGAAATCGATACCATAGCGATATTACCGGCAATAAATTTTTTGCCGAGGGCGACACGTTTTCTTATTACCGGCAACAAATATTGTCTGGTGGGTACATTCAAATTTTTTTTTGTTTCGACCATATATGTAATACTTCTATATTAATAGTAAGCTAACATCTCAATGTGTAAGCATTCCGAAATCAAAGCGAGACAATCTAGTACTGTTTTTGTCTATGTATTGTGTACTTGAGTGCCGGTTTTGTAAATGTGTCGTGTACATGTTTATTTATAAACGTATGTGTTCCTTTTCTTTCGTACGTGTTTATTGATATATCTGTACTGTAGTGTTTTCGGACGGTACTAGCTCTTACTGCCAATATAGGAGTATTACATATATGATTTCGACAGAAATAAATTTCTTTGGTTTGAGTGAAAACCAAAAGAAAAAAATGAAATGACATCCGGAGGATTTTTTTTAAATGCTAGCAAACGTTAAAATTCATAAAGTCGTCCCTCCGTGGTTGTACCTTATAAATATTTTTGTGCCTTATAAATATATTGAAGAAAGGTGAGTAGTTTTAATTGTGAAATGTGCGAGTTTGCCAAATCGAACTGCTTGTATTTTAAATTCATTTGAAAATTGGAATGATTTGGGTAAATATAGAGATGCCTCTAAAGCAGTGAATTATGCAATGGCAGCGACATCATTGCTATGCAATCCTTAGAGCCTTAAAATTTCTGAGTTATTTTGGTGGTACCTTATAAGGTAGTTTAATTTGTATAGCACAGTATCCAGCTCTCAATAAAAACAAAAATTCATATAAAAAACTCTCAAGAAATTAAAAAGAAAGTTCCTTCTATCAGCTCTCAATAAGCAAATGCTCGTTTATTTATTTGTACAAGAAAGTATTTTTTAAATGCAACAGAAATAATGAAACAAATATATATTTCTTGTGATCTTTCTTGAGAGCTTCAAACAAACTCTTCTATGTCTTTAACTTTTACATGTGGCCAGCAGCATAATGTCTATAACTGGTTTTGAACTGATGATTAAGTAAGTAACGGAATGACGTAAAAATATAGAATTTTGGCGAATATAAAATGTAAGAATGTAGTACAATTATTTACATTATGAGCTATTTGTTTAAGTACTTGATTCCGCGCCACCTTTAGCGAAACTTCATACGCACTTCGCTTGCTGATCCAAAGTTTAAGGCAAAAACTTGAAAATAATTTATTTTTTCTGTAAAACCTTTACAGCGAGAAGGTAAATTTCAGCTAAAAGCCAAACATGCCTTTTTAACTTTACTTAGTTAGTACAAACTGCAAGCTGATGCCTGCTTAACTACTAAAGCCGTTGCTCCAAAGTTGAGCGGGGCTGGAACTGAGGCAAAAAGTGTCTGTAAGTTTTCACCACACAGCCGCAAGATATTTAACTGATTTTCTTATAAATTAAAATTATGATTTTTTCGCGGGCTTTGGCAGAAGCCAAAGTTTACTACTCAAAAATATACAAATACATTTACGCTTTCATAGCCTCAACTCATTTTCCTAAACCAAAAAAAAAAAAATAACACTGCAAAATTTAATTGAAAGACCTCAAGTGGCGAGAACAAGTATTGGAATAAAAGAAATTTTAACGCCGGAAAAAATTGTGCAGGCAACTTAAAGTTTTACGCAAATTAAAATTGTGCCAAAAAACTGCGGACAAAATGTAATAAATTGCACGATAATTACAAAAAAAAAAAACAACAACTTTATGAACTAAGTCATTGAATACTTTCGGGCGCTGTAGTGAGTTGGGAAAACCCGCTTGCATAATTAGGGGATTCCCTTAAACGCGAAGAGCAGAAAACTCGAAAACCTCGAAAGTTGTCGAGGCTGTTTTTGGGAATGCACCTTTTTTCAGCCTCGTAAACAATGGAGAAATTCCGAAGTTTGACAGCTCATTCAGAGTTTTTTGTATAATACATCGCATCAGCTGAAATAAATACATATAAAATCAGCATTGAAAATGCCACGAAAAAGTGAGAAATGTAAATTGTATGAAGTTCGTAGAATATTCGGATATAAAGGCAACACTGAAACTTACGAACGACTTTTCGAGGCTTTTTTCGCGACTAATTTGCCTCGAAAGTTTTCGAGGCACGCGAAAATCGCCACTCATACAATTTTTGACAGTTGTTTTTCGAGGCTGGAAAAGTTTCGAGGTTTCGTGGTTTTCGAGCCACTTTCGAGCTTAAGGGAATCCCCTAAATAAGTTTTTAAGTGGCGAAAGCTTAAAGTTGCGAAGAAAGAATGTTATGAAACTGTAAGAGTGAACGAATGAGCGAAACGTTTGGCTAATATCAATGTACGAACGCACGCTCCCACGTGGAATGCAGCGGACAGCGTTCGTTCGATATTGAAATTAAATCGCAGCGCTTGCAGGCAGCTGGTGAAAGCGAAAATAGAATTAAAAGCGAAAGGGTTCAAGCCAAGAAAGTTACATTCATTTTTATAAAGGGGAGGCGGAGAAACAGCGGAAGTTCGGACGATTGCATTCGAAGGGAAATTTAATTAAAAGAGAGACAATTTAATTAGATACTGGTAGGTGGTAAATCGTGTCGTAGGCAGGGGTCGCTATAGTGCAGCGAATCGTGACAAAGCTCGGCACAATGTGGCATACACAGCTGCTTTGGGCAAACAGCTGAGTGAAGGCAATGACCACTTGAGATGGATCTTTTAAATAATTGAATACTTGACTCCATTAGAAATTTAGCTAATATTCGCTCGCTAACAAACCATATAAAAGGAAAGGTATTTGAGATGCAAATGCAAAGGCCGAATGACCCTGAGTAACTCAGTTAGAGGGGCGAACAAGATGTTTGCATGCATGTATGTATTTATAAAAAAAATTTATTTTATCAAAAACTAGTAAGTAGGCACTATGGCCAATGGTAATTACCACTTACCACTTTTCCATGGTTGTAAGCCACGCAGATTCCGCTAAAAAAATCCGGAAGCATTGTCCAGAGGATACATGAGGCTTCGCCGAGCATCCTTTGAGGTAACATCAAATTATAACTAAAGAAAGTTTTATTTAAATCTCATATATGAGCAAATCTCACGAGTTGTTTTTTTTAGTGTTACTTCCTTCTCTCCAGAAAAAAAAAACAACGCTAGAGCATTCTTCTTGCATAATTTCAATGAATGGAGTTCCAGAAACAGTACAATAAGAAATGCAGTGCCATGTGTCCCCTTTAAAAGCAATTCGCTTGCCATTATAATTTACTATTGTTTTTGTGTCTAAGCAAATGTC
>NW_016177695.1:8140-8330 GCF_001687245.7 Rhagoletis zephyria | reverse complement strand
CACGTTCACGCGCCGTATACCTGGAACCATTTTGAGGTAAACTTAGAGGCATTGATATCTTTCGTATGCCTAGCACGCAGACGAGATTTTATTACTTCATAGTTTTAAACGGCCTAAATACCTTAACTCGCTTAAAAAATAACGAGCTATAACGAAATGGGCACAGAAATAAAATCTAACATCATTAAAT
>NW_016177695.1:210-8130 GCF_001687245.7 Rhagoletis zephyria | reverse complement strand
TTGATATCTTTCGTATGCCTAGCGCGCAGACGAGATTTTATAATTTCATAGTTTTAAACGGCCTAAATACCTTAACTCGCTTAAAAAATAACGAGCTATAACGAAATGGGCACAGAAATAAAATCTAACATCATTAAATTATTTTTCATATTTGTATAAAAGCGCGGGGTGGAACCCGGGGTATAAGCTAGTACGCATATAAAAATCGAACTCTTCCTAAACGGCTCGACCGATCTTTATGAAATTGTTTGTGTTGTATATGGTAGGTATGAGAATCGGATGTAAAGTATATTTCATACCGCTAGGTACAGGGGTCGTGGCACCTCCCATACAAACCGAATTTTTCATATCACACATCTCTGGAAGTGTTCATGGTAGACTACTCGAATATGGTATGGAGGTATATGAAAGCAATCGCATACTCATGGAGATAAATTTTGATTATCGAAAAAGGAGGCGTGGCACTTCCCATACACATCGAATTTTCCATACTGCATATCTCTGAATGTGTTCATGGAAGAGTACTGGAACTTGGTATGTACAAGATATATAAAACGCGGCTGGCCATGAAGAAAAGTTGAGGCTATTGGAAAAAGGGACGTGGCACATCCCATGGAAAATTACTCGAAAATGGTATAGAGATATATGAAATCAATCCCATGGTCTTAGAGAAAATTGGGGTTATTTGAAAAGGGGACGCGGCGCCTTCAAACGCACTGAAACTATTACGTATCTTTGTATGCATGTACAGTTTTGCTAAGTTATTTAAGACGGCAAATATGCCTTCTGACAACCACCAAACCGTAATATTAGAAGACAAATGCGTCACTAAAAATCATGAACGTGAACTCTTGGTGAAAATGTTGGACCAAAATGTTTCAATACACGGTTAAAAATTTCGGTTTTAATTTTAAACTTTTTGGGCCACATATATGACCAAACTACAGAAATTCAGTTTCAAATACAAACCTTCTAAATTTAAAAAAAGAGGGCACATATGTTGAGTTTAGAATTTAGAAACAGTTCGTTTTAAATTTTAACCCAAACATTTTCATAATTAAGAATAAAAAATAAAAATAAAATTTCATGCTCCGTCTGATGGGGATTGAACCCGGACAGCCTTAGTAACAACCAATCAAGCAGCTTTGCACACTCAGCTACAGCCACGCATGTGAATGTGCTTTCATATGTTGAGTTTGAATCAACACCACATTTCGCTGTGTGCAAACATTTTCTATTTCGGTTTAGATTTTAAACCAAATTTTCTATATATGAAACCTAGAAACTAGAATTAAAATGTTTTGGTTTGATTTTTAAACTACGAGGTTTTTGGACTAAAATTTAAAAAACAATATATTAAAAATTGCTTAAAACTATTGACTTGGTTAAAAAGTAGACTATAAAAGATTAAAAAAGACAGTAGTCACAGCGCGGTTTAAAAATTAAACCCATATTTTTGATCGTGCACAAAAAATTTATTTTGGGCGGGACGAAGTTCGCCGGATCTGCTAGTTTGGTATAAATATTTTATTATGATCTGCTTTTGAGGCTTAAGAATTCAGTGGTGACAATCTTACATTTACTGTAGTTTATTCACATAAGGTGCCCTCTTCTCCGGCAACTCAGAAAGGAGAATTCTAGTTAGTGAGGGTCATAATCCCTAAGAGCGGCCGAAAGCCGCCTACGCAGAGAGGTGTTCTCTGCAAAAGGTGTTCAGCCCCTTTTCTTTCGCAACACAGAAAGGAGAATTTACTTAGTGAGGGTTATAATCCCTAAGTGCGACCGACGGCCACCTACGTNAGGAGAATTTACTTAGTGAGGGTTATAATCCCTAAGTGCGACCGACGGCCGCCTACGTTTTTTTTTAAATACTCTGTATAGTACAGGCTGAAGACATGATGTATATCACAGAAACCTGAAAATGCAGAAGTCTTTAATAATAATCGGAGTTGAAATATCTGCCAAGATGAAAGGAAACTCAAAATCACGTCTTAAACCCAAATCAATTTTTAAAAGTTTTGTACCTAATGTTTTAATAGAAGAACCATTAGCTGCAGTCAAATAAGGATCTGAATTTATTTTATATGATTTCAATTTAGAAGAAGGAACTACAGAAACTATCGCACCAGTATCTATTAAAAAGTTTAATTTATTGAATTTATCAAAGATAAAAAGGCGGCGAGAAGATTTAGCATCATTTCCTTTATTAGCCACTGTCATAATAGAACGATTTAGTTTAAAACATTTGTATTTGAATGATCACTATTTGTATTAAAATTACAAAGCTGAATACATTTATAGGCGTTATTTTTTAATTTTCTGTTGTACCAACAAAAGTTTTGATTAGAATTCTCTCTTGATCTAGAAAACCTTCTGGACTTAGAATGACTTCTCTCTCTAGATCTTTCTCTAATTTTTAGTTCACTAATATCCATAGTAATCTTGTTTAAATTTTGATAAATAGTTGTAGTCAACTCAGTCAAATTTTTAATTCATTGTTCAGGAATATTATTATTATTTTCTACACTAGCAATACTTAAAGATTTAGACGTTTGGGGTTTATTAATCAAATAATTTAACTGCAAGAGAAATAATTTCCTCAGAATTTTGATTACTACAGGAAGTTATATGGATTTGTATTTGTTGCGGTAATTTTCTACTCCATATTTAAATAAAAGTTCTTTACTAACAATTGATTTTGTACCTAAGACTTCATATGTCTAAAAAGCTCTGATGGTGATCGATCACCTAGTTCAGTATTTGAATATAATTGTTCAAGTATCTTTCGCACAAAACCTTCTTGATGGTTTCGTATTTGTTGGTTAATGGCGGTGGATTGATAACATCAATAATTTTTGAAATCGTTTCTCGTTGAACAACCAAAATGTTTTGAAATTCGATATTATCATAACATATATTAATAATTTCGAATTGTCCTTCCACAAGCAGAAACCATGATTCGGAACAATCTTCCCAAAAATAAGGTAATTTAATGGATTTTGAAATATTCGAACTAAAGTTATTTTCATTTTGTGTCAAACTGTTAGAATTTATATTTTGTGTAATGTTTAAATCTGAGGTGTGAGTTTTATTTTCATTTTGGTTTTCTGTTGTTGAGAAGTTGCGTGTACGAATAGGTGATCGATGCATTTTTTAAATCTACTGGTGAAGGAGTGTACAAGAGAAATAATTTCAAAAATATTAATACTAATAACAAATTCTTAATATTAAGTAATAATGTTATAAATTTGTTAATATTATTTTAAACAAATTATTAAAATCAAAAAATAACGTAATAAATATTCAAAATTGTATATATGTAATTTAGATATTAAGTCAACGAAAGACTAAAGTTATATTAAATCCAAAAATATAAATAAAGCTCACCAATTCTGAACGAATGAAACTGAACGCTATTGCTTCAATAAGATACATATTTATGTAGAGGCCAAAACTAAAAAAAAATTTCATTGATGTGTTTGAGCTAGTTAGTTTTGCAAACTGCAACGGCAATGGCTATTATTGTTATAGATCCTTGTTGCACTTGTATAGGTTGTGAAAATTGATATATTGAAATTGTTGATGTGCGAACTGCTTTTGAAGTTGTTGATGATGTAGTTGTGAAAGCTTATCTTGTCGCAATTGTTGCACTTATGTATATATTTACTCTTAATGATCTTTGGAATTCTTGTTATACATGATTGTGGAAAGAAACTTTTGCTCAAGAG
Organism: Rhagoletis zephyria; assembly: GCF_001687245.7. Taxonomy (NCBI): domain Eukaryota; kingdom Metazoa; phylum Arthropoda; class Insecta; order Diptera; family Tephritidae; genus Rhagoletis; species Rhagoletis zephyria. The sequence continues at coordinate 4,402 of NW_016177695.1, read as the reverse complement.
ATGATTAAATGATATGACGTAACATTGCAGACATAAATTGCAATGCAATTATTATAACTTGTATAATTATTCGACGAGCAGGANGCAATTATTATAACTTGTATAATTATTCGACGAGCAGGATCGCCAATATGTAGAGTTAAAATATGTTATTCCAATTTTAAATGTTTTATTGAATAAAGAACATTGTTGAATGAAAGCAAATTCTTATATTGATATTTTAAACCATAGTCATGAACAAAATTAAATTAAATAAAACAAATAAACACGTAAATAAAGCTTAAAATATTAAACCCTACACTCATATGTTGGTAGAGAAATTTTATATTTTTTAATAATTTTCTTCAAAATTATGAAAAAATTAACTGCTGCTGCTGCGGAATAGATGTAAGGATACAGCTATAAGAGCCACCGCACACCACAGACTAAATCGGTCGCCTATTTAAATACATATAGGGCTCGTTTGAAATATGTACATGAAGATGTATGGAGGTGCGCACACTACACCAACTTAATCGCTCCGGCCAATTAGTTGTGGTGCAATGGAAAGACTAGCGAGGCCACTAAATCGGCGGCCGATAAAGTCCGTGGTGTGCGATGAATCTAAAAATTATTCAGCCCCATTGCGAGAGTCGTGTCGAACGCAAGTCGTTTTTCGAGAGTTGAATCGTATCGAAAATTTCATGTTATTGCGTAAAATTTCGACTCGACTAGTGTATTAAAACGGAAAAACTTGGCAGCACTTATTTCAGCACGACAGTAGACAATGTTAATGTTGTCGAGTCGTACAATTTAGCCTAATTTACGACTTACGCAATAAGGCTGATTGTATCATGGACTTTCGGATCTTTGGGCTGTTTAGTTAGCTCATTTTGCCATATATGACTGATATTTAATAAAAAAAAATTCTTAAAAATAAATAAATAAACATAAGTGGCACACAATATCACTTTGAAATGGCATACTATAGATACCGTATAAGTATATCTCTTTGTTCGACAATTCGAGAAAATTTACACCAGGATCAGCAAATAAAAATATTAAACGTCAATTTCGAGTTCCTAGCCACTTCCATCTTGCACTTTTTTTTTATCTATAATAGAAAAATAGCTAAAACTGGTCCAAAAATTGATGGGCTTTTATTGAAAAATAATTATTTAAAGAACACTATATGCATAGATCATCATCCGGATCTTCTTCTTCATCGTCGTAATCATCAGAAGCTTCAGGAGTATATATAATTGAACTCAGTTTTGTTTCAGATGTTCTAAAAAATACAAAGCTGCTGCATAATTATGGTTTATATGTAGATACACATATCGCCCATTTGCTGCAGGATGGTCATAATCCAAAAAATCAAAAACTGGAAAAAACGGCTTAAAAGTTTATTGCTTACTTACATTTATACATTCTTCTAATGCGCTGTTGGTTGTTGTTTTTGTTGTAGCGGCTACTAACCCCCGTTCGGGGCGGTTCATCCATCAACGTTGTCGTCAGTTTCAGCTAGGGGGAGGCCCAGGAAGTGTGCGGCTGTCNGGGTCATAATCCAAAAAATCAAAAACTGGAAAAAACGGCTTAAAAGTTTATTGCTTACTTACATTTATACATTCTTCTAATGCGCTGTTGGTTGTTGTTTTTGTTGTAGCGGCTACTAACCCCCGTTCGGGGCGGTTCATCCATCAACGTTGTCGTCAGTTTCAGCTAGGGGGAGGCCCAGGAAGTGTGCGGCTGTCCATAGGGATAGAGGCGTTAGTTGAGTGGGGTTCTCAAGGCATGTGAAGAGATGCCGGGAGTCATGTGGCGACTCTCCACATGCCGGGCATTGGTTGGGCACATCCTCGTTGATTCTGCTCAAGTAGGAGTTGAGCCTGCTGCAATAGCCAGAGCGAAGTTGGGCTATTGTAGTGCGGGTCTCCCGAGGCAGACAAAGTTCTGTCCCGTCCACGTCCGGTGGTTGTGTGCCTAGAACGGCATTCACAGGGCGGGAGTCTACATAACTTGAGACTGAATCCCTGTGAATGCCGTTCAGGGCCTGTCGGTAGGTTGACGGGGCCAGAGGTTGTTTTATAAACCTATGGACTTCGTCCGTCAGTTCGTAAAGATGCCTCCTGACGTGCCGTAGCGAGGGCTCTGTGGCTCCCAGCAAGGAACTGCTTGCAGAGCATTATGTTATGCTCCTTTACTGGGAGCATCTGGGCCTCGTCATGTAAATGGGGGCGTCATCAGGAGGCATCCTGTCGCTGTTCGTAATGCCGTGTTTTGGCAGGTCTGTAGCTTCATCCACTGCGTCCTGCTAGTCCCCGGCGACCATACGGGCGCTGCATACTTTAGAACCGGCCGGCCAATTGCCTTGAATGTTGCCAACAACGTTTCTTTATCTTTGCCACAAGTGCTGCCGGCCAGCGACTTGAGGAAATTGTTGCGGCTCTGTACATTGTTGACAATTGCGGTTGTATGCGCCGAGAAGGAGAGCAGACTGTCGAAGGTAACTCCGAGGATTTTCGGGTTATTCACCGTCGGTATTGTTACGCCATCGACGTGAATACCCAGTCGCAGTCTGACGTCCTTCGTCCATGTGGTGAAAAGGGTTGCCGAGGATTTCGCAGGGGATAGGACAAGGCTCCTTGCAGTGAAGAAGCGAGAAAATTCGGCGAGGTAACCGTTTACTTTCGAGCACAAGTCATCAATTCCATTCCTAGACGCCATGATCGAACAATCGTCAGCACAGGAGACTATATTAACACCCTCTGGTGGGTGAGGTAGCTATTAGATGTAATAATTAAACAGTAGCGGGGACAGGACACCACCCTGTTATACCCCCGGTTTAATTTTACGTGGCTTGCTAGTTTTGTCTCTGAAAATTACTGACATATTCCGTCGGGTCCAATGGCTTTGGAGGCTTTCGCCTTCCTCACCGCTGGTGAAAACAAGAGGTGCACTGGGTTTTGGCATTTTGTGCAGCCTTCTGGTCACCCGACGTTTGGCTTTATCCACCGGAGGATGCAGGATGAACTGCCGGCTAAAATAGCTTGCGCATCTCTCCGGGTCCGACGAAGCGTGGTCACCAAAGTCTATCTCGACTCTGTCGTCAAGCTTCGTCAGGTTGGTCAACGATCTCACGGTTGACCAAAGCCTGCTCACACCAGAGGCGAAGTTGCAGGTCTTCAAATGCTCTTCCCATTTCTTCCGCTTATGTACGTTCACAAGTTGCCGAATCTCCGAATTGAGATCCCTAATGCGGGGATTTCTGGGATCGGCCTGACGAAGGTTTTCGCGCTCATCAGCTTGTACAGCCGCTTCGGCAGGAATGTTCGGACATGGATCCTTAATACAACCTGCTGGGATGAAGCGAGCTGCCATATGCCATAGGTCACCATGATATGCTGTTTATCAGACCAGCGCTGACAATTGTTAGATCTGGCGAGCTGCAGCAGCTGCCCATAATACTGGTGGGTGCATCGTCATTCATTGTGCAGAATGTCGAATCCTCTATCTGCTCAGCCAGATGTATTCCCCTCCGATCATGCGACAGGCGCGTTAAAGTCACAACTACCATACGGTTTTCACCTCTGAGTAGCGCACCTATTTCAGGGTTGAATTGCCGNGGATAGGACAAGGCTCCTTGCAGTGAAGAAGCGAGAAAATTCGGCGAGGTAACCGTTTACTTTCGAGCACAAGTCATCAATTCCATTCCTAGACGCCATGATCGAACAATCGTCAGCACAGGAGACTATATTAACACCCTCTGGTGGGTGAGGTAGCTATTAGATGTAATAATTAAACAGTAGCGGGGACAGGACACCACCCTGTTATACCCCCGGTTTAATTTTACGTGGCTTGCTGGTTTTGTCTCTGAAAATTACTGACATATTCCGTCGGGTCCAATGGATTTGGAGGCTTTCGCCTTCCCGATGGATACCCTTACCTCACCGCTGGTGAAAACAAGAGGCGCACTGGGTTTTGGCATTTTGTGCAGCCTTCTGGTCACTCGACGTTTGGCTTTATCCACCGGAGGATGCAGGATGAACTGCCGGCTAAAATGCTCGTGCATCTCTCCGGGTCCGACGAAGCGTGGTAACCAAAGTCTATCTCGACTCTGTCGTCGCGCTTCGTCGGGTTGGACAACGACCTCACGGTTGACCAAAGCTTGCTCACACCAGAGGCGAAGTTGCAGGTCTTCAAATGCTCTTCC
>NW_016177695.1:0-177 GCF_001687245.7 Rhagoletis zephyria | reverse complement strand
ACCAGAGGCGAAGTTGCAGGTCTTCAAATGCTCTTCCCATTTCTTCCGCTTATGTACGTTCACAAGTTGCCGAATCTCCGAATTGAGATCCCTAATATGGGGATTTCTGGAATCAGCTAGAACAGCCACTTCGGCAGGAAAGTTCGGACATGGATCCTTAATACATCCTGCTGGGAT
>NW_016177694.1:0-8330 GCF_001687245.7 Rhagoletis zephyria | reverse complement strand
GTTGGTTTTTCTGAGACACGTGGTTAGCGGTCCTAACAATTATGGAGATGGTGCGTTTGCTGTTGGTGGAGGTGGCGATGATGTTGTTGCGATTCCTGAATCTTCAAGTTATGAAGATGGTGCGTTTGCTATTGCTGAAGAAGCTACCATTGGGCCTCTAGATGCCTCATCCAATACTGCACTTTCTATCGATTTAAGTGATTGTGCTAATTAATGCTTCCACTAGCACAAGAAAGAATTTTCAACAAACGTTTTTGGGCGGTGGCTGGAAATGTTTACCTGGCTGGAAAGTAGGAGTGGCAAAAGCTTTTGTAAGTTTTGTAAAAATTTTAATCGAACAATATTACTAATTTAGAAAGACACGGTAAAGGGGAAGGCCATACAAAGTGTGAAGCTGCACTTAAAAATCAGCCAAAGCTAGATAATATTAAGCAATTAACGGCATATCAGACAAAAATTAATAATATTAAAACAGCCGAATTAAAAATAATAATTTTTTTGTGTCAACATAATTAACCTTCTCCAATGGTTCAACCATTAATTGAGCTTATTAAAAATGTAGGTAGGGAGTTCCATAGTTTTTTTACAACACTGACAAAAAACATTCTANAGACGCAGCCGCGGTCAACATTTAAATGAAATTATCTTCAAAAAGTAAATGTCATGGACCAATCTAACGTTTCAAATAAAGAACCGATGAGATTTTGCAAACTTTATGCGTTATCAAGCTCTTAAAAAATCACCCGTTAGAAGAAACAAGATAATTATGTTTTGGTAAAATCAGATTACAAGTTCTAGTTGCTTGTGCAAATGTTAATTTTTCAAAAAGGTATTTGGGGTTTTTCAAATTGATGAGCTTATGCAAAAATTTAAGGTTGCGGTAATTCAAAAAACCAGTCAGATTACAATTAAGTATCTTACAACTAAAATGTGATATGTGGTCGAACTTACGCTTAGCAAATACGTATCTGGCACAACTATTTAACGCCATTTGAAGTTTTCGCTCCGATGCACTATCCAGTTGTCCACAGATGAGCTCACCATATGAAATAAGTGGCACTATAAGTGCTCTCACCAAACGTAATTTTATGTCCTGAGTAACAAATTCAGCTGTGTACCATAGTTTTCTCAGAACAAAATAAATCCTACTTATGGTGTGGTTTATATGATCCGAACACCCCAAATAGGAATTTATTTTGAAATCAAGACTAGTAACAACTGGTCCAAAAATGATTGGTGTGTCCTCTAGAGTTAATGTTGGGAGAAGATCTTCAGTATTCGAACAGTGTGAAATACATATGGCTTTGGTTTTCGTTGCATTTAAGCGTAAATTATTAAACGTGGCCCAGATGGAAATAGAAAGGAGATCTTCATTTATTCTGACTATTAAGTCCTCAGAGAGACCAATTGGACGAGAAAGGTAAATTTGAGCATCATCCGCATACAAGTGTATGGACACGCTTTTACAGCAGTGAACGATATCATTAATGAACATGCTGAACAAAATTGGGCCTAGTATGGATCCTTGTGGTACCCCCGAGTGCAGTCCTCTTAGCTCAGAACACACATTTTTTACAACAGCCTTTTGCCTACGATTACCAAGGTAGTTTTCGAGTTATTTTACCGCACTATCAGAAAATCCAAAATATATGTTTAGTTTAAGTAAGATATTTTCTATGATCAACTTTGTCAAAAGCCTTGGAAATGTCTAATAGGGTTAAAACAGTTAAATCACTCATCAAACATAGGTCTAATATCTTCCATTACCTTTAGCATAGCTGTAGCACAGCTGTGACCCTTTCTGTAACCAGACTGTTTCGGCGTAAGAAGTTTATTTCTATCAAGATGCATAACTATTTGCATGACCATCAGCCTTTCCAAGGGTTTAGACAGCGAAGAAAGTATACTTATCGGGCGGAAATCCGATGGAAAAACACCCGAATGACTTTTAGGAATTGGAGTAACCTTGGCTATCTTCCAGGCATCCGGAAATGTCGATGAGGTAACGGAGAAGTTCAAAATGTGTGTCAGTGCAGGAAGTTCGTTTGGGAGAATAATTTTTAAAAACTTTAAGCTTACACTGTCCTCACCAATAGCATTCGATTTTATTGAGAAAATACCTTTTAAAACGTCATACTCAGTCACAGTCGAGAAACTGAAAGGTTTATTTGTTTTAAATAAAAGGTTTTGGTCTAGTTTGAACCCATTGCTATTTTGCAAAGTGTTCGACTGTAAGAAATAGTCATTCATGGTATTAACATCTAAATTACATTCAAAGTCACCTTTACTTCCTATGCCCACAGACTTTAGGTTATTCCACAGTATTTTGCTTGGTAAGTCTGCATTTAGTTTGGTTCGATAGTGCTGCCTTTTCGAATTTTTCGTAGTAAGATTAACGCGATTTCGGGCTTTGCGATATGCTTCCCAGTTTTCACAAGTTGGTTTGCGTTTCCAACGAACGTAAAGCTTATTTCCGGTCCTAATAGTTAGTAGAACCTCTCTTATGAACCATGGTTGTTTTCTGTCAGAAGTTTTCACGACTCTTAAAGGAATATATTTATCAAAAAGATAATTTACCGTGGAGGTAAAAAAGTTTAGATTTTGGTTAATGTCAGGAAAAACCCAGCCCGTATTCCATTCAAGCATACCGGCCTCTTGCTTTAATGCTCTAATATCGGCTGATTTGAAATACCTGTAATAAAAACGCAGATCAGTATCGTTATTGAACTGAAGGTTATAAGATGCAAAAATCATATCATGATCAGATATTCCCGCAAGCGTAAACTGATCACAGTGAACTAGATTAGAACTATCAGATACACAGAGTAAGTCCAGTAGACTTGCCTTACAGTTATGAGAAAAGCGTGTGGGAAATTTATTAATAACTTTTAAGCCAACAGAAGCTAGTCTATCTACTAAAACGTTGGAACTACAGTCGCTATTCAGAAGATCTATATTGAAGTCGCTCATATTTTAACGCTAACTCAGCTACTTCTTTAAAAAGACCAGTAAGATCAAATCTCTTACTAGGNAATCAGATACACAGGGTAAGTCCAGTAGACTTGCCTTACAGTTATGAGAAAAGCGTGTGGGAAATTTATTAATAACTTGTAAACCAACAGAAGCTAGCCAATCTACTAAATCGTTGGAACTGCTGTCGCTATTCAGAAGATCTATATTGAAGTCGCCACAAAGCAGAATGTGCTTTCGTTGCATAGAATTGCATATATGCAATGCAAACTTTTTATAGGTTTGGCAACCACGTCTCTCTTTAATTTACAGTTATTTTTTCTTAACCCTTTCCCTGCATTTGTACAATATATTGTACATTTAATTTTTTGTAACATTGGAAGCGTGCTACTAAAAATCTTATCAATATTTTTGAAAACAATTTAAACTTTATGAAGTTGTGGAATGTCCCGAATAGTTTACGTAAATTTCAAAATCGAAAACGTTTCAAAAATATTTTTAGCATTTAATTTAAAAATAGACCATTTTATGAAATTCCAGTGGCACGCAATTTGTGGTAATTTATTTTACAAAAAATACGTGAAAGTCAAGTAAAATCGCTAATAAAAGCACATAGTATGGAAATATAAGAAGCATTTCATCATATAAAAATGCTAAAATTAAACTATCATGATTTAAAATATTTTTTTCCGAGTGGTGAAAAAAATGTACAATATATTGTACATTTACACTGAAAGGTTGTAAGTGTTATGTTCAATATATTGTACAAACGTCCGCAATGGTTGCGGATGAACAGGCGATTCGGGTGGTTTTTGCCGTGGTTTGTGAAGAGCTTGTGCGCTTTTGTTGCAGTAAAGGGTAGGATTTTGATTTCTTGATCTACTGAAGGCAGAAAAACCGGGATGGTTTATTAATACGGGTCATTTGTCTTTTATATTGTAATTGTATCTGAAATTTTTCAAAATTTCTTTATATAATTCTCTTCTCATGGAGAAAATTTAAAATATTTTAATGCAAATCTTAACTAAAGATACTTAAAAAGATACTAAATATTCATTCCAACATATCTGCAGTGAAATCAATTATTTTGTACATACATAAGGTCATTCTCAATGAAATAAAAGTTTTATTCTGTAAAACTTAGTGAAATATCTATTGACTTTTCTTGAGTACTTTTACTCCTTTGAGGACTTTTGTACGATATATTGCACAAATTTCAGGTAGCCCTAATAGCTACCCAGTATTTATTTTTTTTACTTTTGGTATTATGAGGCTCTATGAACCTTGTAATTAAGNCTAAATATTCATTCCAACATATCTGCAGTGAAATCAATTATTTTGTACATACATAAGGTCATTCTCAATGAAATAAAAGTTTTATTCTGTAAAACTTAGTGAAATATCTATTGACTTTTCTTGAGTACTTTTACTCCTTTGAGGACTTTTGTACGATATATTGCACAAATTTCAGGTAGCCCTAATAGCTACCCAGTATTTATTTTTTTTACTTTTGGTATTATGAGGCTCTATGAACCTTGTAATTAAGAGGAAAAATTGTTATATTCATCAGGGACGGATTTGACCGGAAAGGGTTAAGGCGACTCTTTGAGGCTTTGTCATTTAATATTTGCCAATAGTTTGTGAAAATTCATCAACACGTGTACATATACGCCGGAAATGTTAGGCAAATTTTAAGAGTGCGAATTTGTTTTAGTTATTTGTGTAAATTTTGTAAAGTTCTGTGAAATAACAATACAATGTGAGTACTTTTTAGAAAGTGTAGTGTATTTTCTTTGTAAGTCACATATCTTCCTGATAAAGCAAGCATTTATATAAGAGTACCAATGTATCATATCATACATGCAAAGTCATGCGTTTACGCTGATTACATATACGTTATTATATTGTACATCTGCAACATTATGCATTATTTTTACCCTTAGGGCCCTTACGGATAATAAGATTGCACGTATAATAGAAAGTTGGGACCAAAATGAAGATAAGTTTCTTGAAGAGGATGATGACACAAATTTTGAAATCAATATATGCCGGTGCGAAAATAATGAAGAATTGACAGCGGAAGAAAGTTCTTGTGTGGCAGAAAACACTTTTGCAGAGAAAAATGCTAATACGAATACTCCAATTTGTACGCTTGTCAAAGAAATCCTGAAAAAGCGGAGCAGATTGATAAAGAGGATTTGTGAAAGTTTTTGGGAATATGCGTCAATATGTCTGTAGTTCAGATCCCAAACATTCGTAGATATTGGACACCCATTGCAGCAAACAAATTGATTCAAGAAACTATGTCTGTTAACAGATTTGAAAAAAATTAATTCAATATTGCATTTTAACAATAATGATGATATGAAACCAAAAGATGATCCACATTTTGACAGACTTTTTAAGCTTCGTCCAATTGTAAATCATTTGGTTAAAAAATTCAAATCAGTTCCACTTGAAAGCTGTCTCTCTGTAGTTGAACAACTATGTTCCACCAAATGCAAATCATATTTGAAACAGTGGGGAACAGAATTCCAAATTTGAGGCTTCCCGATGAAAAAGCTATGATAAAGAAATCACGAGGAGAGTCCTGCGAATTTGTTGCAACCGTGGAAAATTTTGATATATCTGTGGTTTCTTGGAGAGACAACAAAATTGTAAATTTGATGTCAAACTATTGTGGGAAGGCTCCTGAAAAGCAGTTGAAAGATTCGACAAAAAGTTGAACAGAAAAGTATCCGTTGCTTGTCGAAACATAGTTGCAGAGTATAATAAGTTTATGGGAGACGCAGATTTATTAGACTCATTTATTGGTCGATATATAATCAAAATACGGTGTAAAAAATGGTACTTGAGGCTCTTCATTCACTTGCTAGATACAGCCATTGTAAATTCTTGGTTATTATATAAGCGCGCTGAAGCCCAGAAAGGTAACCCCATAAAAGAAAATTCGGCAGATTTTCGCTTAAAAGTAGGAGAAACCCTGTGCAAAATGGGAGAAGTTTCGACACCAAGCGGTAGACTTTCGGAACTTATGAGAAATCTGGCTCTTAAGGTAGTGCATTTTTGAAGTCTCATATATAATTTTGAAACAAACGAATTTATTTATTTATGCAGAGAAATCACCAGCGAAGTTTACCTATTCCTGAAAATAAAGTGCGTTTGGACCATACGGATCATTGGCCAAAGTGGGTAGACAATCGCGTAACTCCCAAAATACCAGGTTGCCGAGGATATACCTTTGTAAAGTGCGAAAAATGTAACACAAGTGTTTGCTTTAACAAACCAAGAAATTGTTATAAAAAATTTCGTTTCGAATAAATATGAGAACGTTTTTTTTAAATTAAATCTTATGTTATCGCTACAAATTAATGTGATGTAATTAAAAAGAACAAATTATGTAAATGGATCACTACGTTGTTTTAAAAAAATTTTACCCAATAAAATACGAGTTAGTAAAAATTTAGCAAGGCATATTTAACTTTCAAATTAACTGCATGATATTGCGTATATGCAATGTAAGGTAACTTCGTCCCGGGACGCAGGAGGTTCATTAAATTTGGTTCTTATCATCATAGCTCGGCCTACATCAACTATATAATACGAAAAAATGTCTATCTTTAAAATAATTAAATCATGCAACGAAGGGTTAAATATAATTTTGTGTTTTAGCCTGGATTTGCAGTTTATAGCGATACTACCACCCTTCGATCCTGTTTCCTATCATTTCTTAGTAGTTTATAATCATACAAAGCGCAAGTATTATCACTCACAGCTTCACTAAACCATGTTTCTGTTACGCATAACTCATCAATTTCAGGGCCCTGTAAAACGTAATTAACATAATCCACTTTTTGAATATTAAAACTTCTAGGATTCATACAGCACAGCTGCAAGCCAGCATGTTTTTTACTTACAACGCTCAGTAGAAATTTTAAACAGCTTTTGTCAGCGCTGAAACTCGTATTAATATTAAAAATTTTGAAGTATAAAATCGGCGCAATTAAGCTGGAAGTTCACATTAGCGGTAGAAACATTAATGAGGTTCAAAGAGAAAATAAAAGCAAAGGTATAAGCAGAAACAGGGAACAAAGAGAATAATAAGTCTAAAAACTAAAGTATGATAACATTATGTGCGTGTGTGCATATATTAAGAGTCAAGTTACTTTCTGTCATGTGGCTTGACTGACAAGCGCATCAACGCTCTGTTTGCTGTCCACAAGAATCGCCTCTTTACCGTGATGAACTCTTACATGGACTCTTCCTCGAATGCTAAATGCAGACGATAATACTTTTTGGCGTTTGAGTTGTGTTGCGTGATAAAGTATTTCTCTATTGGCCTTTGTCTAACTTTCGTGCACGTAAACATTTCCTCCACCACACAGGCCAATATCAGACAGAGTTACTGGTCTCTTTTTCAGCTTACAAAAACCCGCTATTGATTTAAATAGCTCATTCCTAGCATGCGGGAAATTGAGTTTAATCAATATTGGTTCTACATTGGCTTGGCACTGGTTTGGTCGCAAACGAAACGACTCACATATACTCGGCATGGCAAAACCAACTGCCCGACACAGCCCCGCAAACAATTCTCTCAAATTGTCGTCTTTGCTTTGCGGTACTCCATTTATTATTATATCCGTTGAAACTGCGGGGCTCTCAAACTGCTCAATCTGTGCGCGTCGACAGCTGACACTTCCAAGCTCTCAATAGCTGTAACTCTATCTTCCACTACACCAGTGGTGGACAGCGTTGGTAGAGCTCCCAATACAAGCGCAATATTTTTGTATCTGTATGTGTGTACTCAGCAAAACAGCTCGCCCATGTGATGCTTACAGCATGAAGTACAAACGTAAACTGACCGGCTGCTAGCGGCGCATAAGTTCGGTAGCTGCGCACACACGACTTGTATGTGAAAGCCGAGTAGCTCCCGGAGACTCCCGTGTGCACCACTACCAGTGTTGCCATAGTTTAATTTTCAAAAAGCACACAAAACTTGGGAAAAAAGCGTTTTACCACACTAAAAGCACCAAATTTTTTTGAATCAAGGGATGCTTTTTTCATAACATAATACCGAAGTACTGCACAATAAAACTGGTATATCTCGAGAAAGAAAAATCGAATCGCAACAAACGAAAATGATGCCCTAATTTGAAATGAGCAAATAATTTGCTGTTTTCATTATAGGGCTATTCGCGATTCAGTGCATAAGAGCTGACAAATTTATGCAATTGCAGAAATATGCCATGGATTGTGAGCGACCTTTATTGACTGTCAAGGCAAAACTTTTTTAAACAGCTGATAGAAATGTCAACCAGAGTTGCAATGCATAGGATTTTTATGCTATGGATTTTGGTATT
>NW_016177692.1:0-8332 GCF_001687245.7 Rhagoletis zephyria | reverse complement strand
TGGGAGTAATTTAATTCCTAAAGGAATCATTACGACCCAGCTCTGTTGTCCTCTAAACAAGAAACACAAACAACCGAGCAATAAAAAGGCGACATTTTTTGTAGAGACGAAAACGACATAAGTAAAGTCGCCTTTGCCCATATGATTGNCCTCTAAACAAGAAACACAAACAACCGAGCAATAAAAAGGCGACATTTTTTGTAGAGACGAAAACGACATAAGTAAAGTCGCCTTTGCCCATATGATTGTCATGTGCTAAGAAATAGTTTTTCGCGTTTTCTCACAAACGTATTATTTTGAGTTGTGACTCTTTTGACTTCAATAGTACCTATAATAATCCAAAAAATACAAAATTGCCACTTCTTTATCTCACTTGAACAAAAAATGTACCCTGCAAACCATTTTTTCAGAGTATTCTGAATTGTAGAGATATTTTAACTAATTCGTAAAGATCCCATCCGATTTTTTGCAGAATTTTCTAAAATGAAATGAACTGTGCACACTTCGATTCTTTTACGAAATTTCGGAAGAAAATCGTTAAAATAAATGGCCCGTAATCATAGTCAAAATAAAGTCGACTTTAAAGTTAGTTGTAGCTTTTTTGACAGATATCCCATTGAAAATTATGTCAAAAAGCTGCAACTAACTTTAAAGTCGACTTTATTTTGACTATGACTACGGGCCATTGAAAATAATGCTGCTATGTGAAGAATTTCTTGCAGAAGTTTTTCAGAATTTTCTTTATTTTTCGTACCGAAATTTCTTTACGAGTTCGTGTCAATCACTTCATATAATTCTCTTTGAAGATTCGTAAAAAAGCGTTACAGAAATGAGATACTCCTAAAGATTTTGGTAAGATTTCGGAAACTTTGGTTTGCAGGCTATTAATTTTTACCATGCGAGTATATGTGTGTAAATTCAAAACTCTAAAGTCGTTTATCTCGAGTTCTACTTTTTTGAGTTATGACACTATTGAAGTAAATGAATGATTTTAACTTATTATTTTGCTAGTAGCTACATACATATGTATGTATATACATACATAATTATAAACTCACAAGTCAAAAACTGATTTCTTTTCATACAACCGCTCCTCATTGTTAGGTTCTTGACCTCAAATGTGCCCGAAAGATAAGCAGCGCCAATGCGAAACGTATGTAATTGTGTAGTTANGAGCTTAATCAAGCTGAATGTTAATAAAATTTATCTTGAGTCTTTTATTTTTGATTGTTGTTTATAACATATGAACGTATAGTTCGCTAATACAACAGTCATAAATTATGCAAAATTTTTAACTAAAAATTAATGGCCTGAGCATTCTACTTAACTCCTAAATTATTACTTGAATGTTAACCACACTATCTATGACCAGACACCACGTGGTTTTTTCGAAATTGCATTAGTTTGTCGATATATTCATCGTGATTTTTGAGTGTGGCTAACAGTCCTTGTTCATTGACGGGCGAACCTTCTGGTCCATAGTTGATAAACTCATCATTTAGATTGGTCATAGCACCGCCAAGTGCACGTAAAATGGCGTCGCCCGCACATATATCCCATTTTTTTATTTTCGTTGAGTGCAAGTACGCCGTGGCATTGTTGGAAATCACCTGTAGCACCTTGTAGCCAGCGCCTGCAGCCGTAATAATTTCAGAGTTTTCACCAAAAACATCTTTTATTAGTTCTTTAACACTGCCAGCATGGGAACGAGAAACTGTGATAAGTGGCTTGGTGGTATCCGGATTTAGTGGATGTATAAGAGCCAAATATTCAGACATTGAATGATCCACCCACGCCCATGCTGTCTGTCCTATAAAAGGACTGTGAATTACGCCGATGATAGGTTTCCCTTTACCGCAACACAAACCATCGTTGTTACGTATTGATATAATTTTTCTGTAAGAATTCCATTACAATATCTAATCATATTGAATTTGTTTCATGAATATACCTGTGAACTCTTGTGTTGCATCTAGCGGGTCGATCCACACAGTGACTTCACTATATCCACCAATACATTAGGTAAGTCTGCAGTTTCATGTAAAACTGTCGGATCTAGATCGAAGGTATTTACATTGCTACAGCTTTCTTTATCCTCTTCGGAAAAAATTTTAATACGGGAAATATGCGATGCAGGCCCTCTTTCATAACACAATGGGAACGCCCATCCGCGTCCGTAAAAGGGTCGTTGGCTCCTTCATCGGTTTTCCCCTTACTGCGCTCTTTTAGGTCTCTTGTCTGCGCAACCTCCAATACTTCTATGCCACCACGCTGAGCTGCCTGTATAGCGCCAATAAGAAGTTTACGTAGGTTCACTTTATTTTGATTACGTAGCAGTCCATATACCGCCGGCCGCTCATCCTGATGGAAGTTGACGAAGTACACTATAATAAGCGTCAACAAAATAATGGCAATTGCGGCGGGCACACGATGAATATGTATTCTGCGCCCCATGTTTTCTTTGCGTTTCAAATAGCTCATAGAAGTTATTTAAGGAGCGCGACGATAATCACCTCCACACTTCGTGTGGGAAACAAAGGTAAATAATTTGATGGCGTGTCCAAATCAGACAGACTCACCTGTTAAAAACAAACTGCAATACACAAGATCAACAAAACATTTGTAAACAAATAGAACGCTTCGAGGGACATCTGAAGTATAGTAAAAATTTTGACATTTATGTCTGAGTTGGCAATGCCAATATTTAATTAATTATTAATTGTGAATCTCAAGGCAAAAAGAAGAAGCATCCGCATTGGTGAAGATTTGACACGTCAATTGTATTTTTCACAATACATGTTTTTGCGATAATTTATAAAGTAATTCGTTTTGAAGGCTGGAACTCGTATATTTGTTGCCTACTTTGTGCATAACTTTCGATTTCATTTGAAATATTTCATTTTAGTTTCGAGAATTAACCAAAAGTTTGAGCAACAATCATGGCGTTGGCTGAGGGACCTTGCTATACAATAATTAACTCTCCAGACATCGAGGTGCCGAACGAGATGCAGCTTAAACAAGACCTCGAAAAGGGCGACACCAATGTTAAAATCGAAACCCTAAAGAAAGTTATACAAATGTTGTTAAATGGAGAGCGTTTGTCTGGTTTGATTATGACCATTATCAGATTCGTATNTGGCTTCTTGCATTGACCAAGTAAACCATTTTGGTGATATTCTACAACTGGTCATCGTCGAGCTTATTTATAAGGTTTGCCATGCCAATCCATCTGAACGCTCCCGTTTTATACGCTGCATTTACAATTTGCTTAACTCGTCATCAAACGCCGTGCGCTATGAAGCTGCTGGTACCCTTATTACACTATCTTCCGCTCCAACCGCCATACGGGCAGCAGCCAGCTGCTACATTGAGTTGATCGTCGGCGACAGCGACAACAATGTTAAACTTATCGTTCTGGATCGATTGGTTGCTATGAAGGAAAATGAAAACATGGAGAAAGTAATGCAAGATTTGGTCATGGATATATTGCGAGTTTTAGCAGCACCTGACATTGAAGTGCGCCGCAAGACCTTGGCTTTGGCAATGGATTTAGTTTCATCACGCAACATCGAAGAAATGGTGCTGGTGCTTAAGAAAGAAGTATCCAAGACTCACAATGTTGAACATGAAGACACCGGCAAGTATCGCCAATTGCTTGTGCGCACACTACACACTTGCTCCATTAAATTCCCAGATGTGGCAGCAAATGTAATACCGGTACTGGTCGAATTTCTTTCCGACACAAATGAGTTAGCTGCTGCCGATGTATTAATTTTTATTCGCGAAGCTATACAGAAATTTGCTGCACTGCGTGCACTTATTATTGAGCGTCTAATTGAAGCATTTCCACAAATAAAGTCTTCGAAAATTCACCGCGCTGCAGTCTGGATATTAGGTGAATATGTTGATAACAAAGAGCAAGTAGTGGAAGTCACAGAAGCTATTATTCAAACTTTGGGCGAGGTACCGATGGTGGAGGCCGAGCAAAAGCGTCTGGCCGGTGAACAAACGGATGAAGGTGAAAAGGCTGCCGAAGGCAACAACGCTATTTCTTCAAGCAATAAAGTAACTTCTGATGGTACATATGCTACACAAAGCGCATTCAGCCTGGCACCGTAAGCTACAATATCTAATTTTTCTTCGTTTGGTTTTATTTGAATCATACTTTTTTATAGTGTGGCCAAGAAAGAGAAGCGTCCACCACTCCGGCAATATCTAATGGATGGTGATTTCTTCATAGGTGCTGCCTTATCGGCCACACTGACTAAGCTTGCACTACGTTACGCAGAACTAGAAAATGATGAGGTAAGTAATTTATAAATGTCTTTTGATCATAATGCACTGCCACATCTCTTTCAGCGTCAGCAAAATCGCTTGACTACACAGGTGATGCTCATTATGAGTTCCATTTTGCATCTTGGCAAGTCAGGCTTCCCAACCAAGCCTATTACCAATGATGACATTGATCGCATTTTCATTTGCTTGCGCACACTGAGTGAGCGCACAAAAGAGGCTGTAGAAGTGTTTCAACATTATTGTCGCGATGCACTTGGAAAAATGTTGGATGCCCAACATGAAGAGGATCAACGCATTTTGAAAGAAAAGCAACGTGCTGCTGCTAAGGTACAACCGGACGACCCGGTCGCATTTGCACAGCTATCAAATGGGCGTGACAATCAGTTGGGCGAAAATGTTTTTGAGACTAGTTTGAATCAAGCATTGGCAGGCACCAAATCCACCAACTTGAGCGACATCACTTCGCCAAATAACAAACTCAACAAAGTAACACAATTGACCGGCTTCTCCGATCCCGTATATGCTGAGGCTTATGTTAATGTCAACCAATATGACATCGTTTTGGATGTATTGATAGTTAATCAAACAAGTAGAATAATAAGCTACAACAAAAACTAAAATTATTATTAAAAAAATCTTATCTACTGCAGATGACACTCTACAAAATTGCACATTGGAACTGGCCACTTTGGGTGACTTAAAACTGGTTGAACGGCCACATCCTGTAGTCCTGGCACCCCATGATTTTTGCAACATAAAAGCAAATGTAAAGGTATCATCTACAGAGAACGGAATTATTTTTGGCAATATCGGTTGGTATAATTTAAGACTTTTAACGTTGAACCCTAAATTTCATTATCAAAACCGAAAATATTTTTAGTTTACGACACAAGTATTAATACAAATGTTGTTGTGCTGAACACTATACATATTGACATTATGGATTACATCATACCCGCCTCTTGCACTGATACTGAATTCAGGCAAATGTGGCAAGATTTTGAATGGGAAAATAAGGTACTAAATTTTCAATCGCTCTAACTTCTTAAGTAAATATACCAGCGTAATTATGCTTTCAGGTAACAGTAAATACAACGTTCACCGATTTACATGAATATTTGAAACACCTATTGAAGAGCACCAATATGAAATGTTTGACACCGGAAAAGGCACTCAGTGGTCAATGTGGATTTATGGCCGCAAATATGTACGCAAAGTAAGTAAAAAGCATGCGAATAGTACGGAGTTAGATAAACGTATCCAATATTTAGATCGATCTTTGGCGAAAATGCTCTTGCCAATCTAAGTATCGAAAAGCCCGTGGACGATCCAGATTCTAAGGTCACTGGACACATACGCATTCGTGCTAAAAGTCAGGTACATCAAAAATGTTTAAAATTTAAATTTAGCGCACGGTTTACATTAATATTATTTTTCAACGTTTATCGTTCCAGGGCATGGCACTCAGCTTAGGCGATAAGATCAGCTCATCACAGAAGCAATCAGTGCAAGCCGCTTAGATGCGGATAGATGTTGCAACATATTTTTTAAGCTTGAGCTCTTAGTGTATTTTTTGTGGATTTTTTGTTTTGATAGGGAATTAAAGTAAAATCTTTTTCCATAATACAAACAATTGTACCACATACATAAATACGTTTTTTGTGTTGATGGAAAGTGCGCGAATAGGAAAGCGAACGCAACTTTCTAGATATATGTGAAGGCAATTTGGTGTCGTATATCCTTTCTATAAAAAAAAATAAAAAAAAACTTATAATTCCAGCTATTAAATAGTATAAAATACGACCAATTACTTTGTTTTATGTTTTTGAATATCGCATTACGTGTACGAGTTTGTTTACATACATACACCGTTTATTATATATACATACATACATTTATCAACAATAAAAAATTAATGAAAGTTACGTTTAAAATTCAGATTGATGCTTAATTTACAGAATGTTTAGTACCTTGCGAGATATTTAGCTGACTTTCGCGGTTCGTGTATTTCAGTTGGGCAGTGCAACAATGCTGCCATTTTTCATCAGTACGGCAGTAATGCCGTTTTTATTACGTGCCTCGAACAGCCCCCATGTATTAATACAAGTTCTCTTCGTTTGTATGGTTCTTAAATCTAGAAAAAATTCTCAATAAAAATTCGCTCATTGCTGGCCAATTAATTCTTCTTATAATGAATTAGGAAGTAACTCTAAATCACAAAAAAAAAAATCGCTCAGCGAGTACGGGATCGATTTCAAGCAAAATATGGTAAAATAAAAAATCAGGCCAATTTAAATGGAAAACTTTTTCTTGTCTTTTCTACTTCCGTAACTTTAATATGGCCACTACTTTGCTTATTCTAGTACAATTGAGTACTTTATTTGAAACGCTCAATGCAACTCTCTAAAACAGCTGTTAAATTTGTTTACATTTTTCCGCTTTGCTGCTTGTGGATCCGTGAAAGTGGAGCAGTTGTAATTGGGGACAACATTCCAGTAGCTGTTTTAAGCATTTCAACCTAAGTTAAAAGTACCAGCGAAGTAAAAGTTCCAAATCAACCTTTTTTATTCAAAATGTTCATTGAAACATGCATAGCTCCTGTGAACATTGCTCTGATTAAATACTGTAAGTACACTTTCTCCTTTGTATAGTCTACCGTTTTGAGCAAGCTCAATGGGCGATCTCTATTTTATTTGTACTTTCACCTGAAGGGGGCAAGCGGGATGAAGAGTTAATACTGCCCATCAATGATTCGCTCAGCGTGACCCTAAGCACCGATGAGGTATTTAACATATGAAAACTTGCTTTCAGGCATACTAAAATTTTGAATTTTAAACAGATTTTTGTCATGCTAATTTATTTCAGATGTGCGCCAAGACAACAATAGCTGCTTCAGCTTCCTTCAAGTGTCACATTATGTGGCTCAATGGCGAGGAGGTGCCGTTTGAAGAGAATCCACGTACCATGCGCTGTTTAAAGGAGAGTATGTGAAGCTACCGAATTATTAACGCAGCACATATGTACGTATTTTAATTTTATGCATTTTAGTACAGCGACTCGCAATTGCAAAAGGTCAGCTAAAATTCCCCATAGACTGGAAGCTGCACATTGCATCGCATAACAATTTTCCTACAGCTGCTGGCTTGGCATCTAGCGCTGCGGGTTATGCGTGCTTAGTAAAAACGCTGGCATTTTTGTATGGCGTTGATGGTGAAGAATTGACGGCAATAGCGCGGCAGGGCAGTGGGTCTGCATGCCGTAGTTTATATGGCGGCTTTGTACGGTGGCACATGGGCAACCGCAGTGATGGCAGCGACTGCCTTGCACTACCTGTAGCTCCGGCAGAACATTGGCCAGAATTGCATATTTTCATATTAGTTGTAAATGATGCGCGTAAAAAAACAAGCTCAACCAAGGGCATGCAGTTTGCTGTGGAAACATCAGATCTGATTGCACATCGTGCGAAACATTGCGTGCCAGAACGTATAGCGGCATTAATCCAAGCTATTGCAAACAGAGATTTTCAAAAACTGGCTGAAATCACTATGCGCGATTCGAATCAATTTCACGCTATTGCATTGGATACGTACCCACCATGTGTGTACATGAATGATGTTTCGCATGCGATCGTAGAATTCGTGCACTCCTACAACGAAGCAGCAGGAGAGATAAAGCTTGCCTACACTTTTGATGCAGGGCCCAATGCTTGTTTGTACGTGTTGGAACGGGACGTATGCGCTGCGTTGGTGGCCATCAAATCCAGCTTTCCAAATGATGAGGAACACAGTGTCGAATATGTTAAAGGTATACCAGTAGGATGCGAGCAAAAGGAGGTAGGTTGTTGTGCATACAAATTCTATGTGTTTAAGATTTGCTTTGGTGTTGGTAATCATTTGCGAATTTATCATTATCAATATATGTACATATATCTTTGTATAAATATATTTCGTTTCAGAGTAATGGTTTCAATGGCAACGCAAGTTTGCATATTAATAACAAGAATCTCCTTAAATATATTATTCACACGCGTATTGGC
>NW_016177690.1:0-8335 GCF_001687245.7 Rhagoletis zephyria | reverse complement strand
TGGCGGTCATTTTTAAATTACAGTCAAGTAAATGTTTTTTTGTTATGTTAATAGAAATGTTTCCGACCTCTAGCTCTCCATACGGAAAAAGATTTTTTCTGTTGATACCCCATTAAGAGCAAGATTATCTCCAAGTACTGCTGTCAACAAAAAATTTACAGTTTTGTAAAACTATTAAATGCTAACTCATTTCCATATTTCTTTAAATTCTGCGTAGCTATAAAAGCAGTATGAAATATAAAGTCAAGCTTTGAACTTAAATATTGAGGGAATGTTGGAAAATTATAGTAGCAGCCACAGATGTAAAAAGTGTGCGTTCCTAGCGCATTATTTACTTGGAAATCGTCGAAATATATATTGTATGGTACTACTATTTCATTTGAAACACAAGAAAGTACTGCTTTTTTAAAAACTGTGCCACTTACAATATTACAAATGTTTTTGTTATTAAAAAGTTTCATGGTATTTGCAACTACAATGTCTAATACGCCATTTAATTCAAAAAAGGATTTAAATTGAAATGATAATGGCATAATTTCAATAGTTCGCTTTTTTTCTGACAATGTTGGAATACCTTTNACCCTGATACCTATTTTTTTTACTTAAGTGTTTAATAATAAGATATTGTGATGATATGTTTTCAAAGGCATTGCTGCAAAAATTGGAAAGAAGTTCTAACTCTGAAGTTAGGTTCTGCCTTGTTAAACTCTCTCTTTTTACAACGTTGTTTAAACATTCTGAAACAATTTGAAAAGATTTTGCGAATTCATTTTGTACAAATAGTACATCTTTTCTAGACATTGAACTTTTTGAATACAATTTTAATGAAAATTCCAATAAATTGTTCGAGAGCTTCGAAATCAATGTATTGTAATCTTCATTTGAAACTCTATATTCTTCATGTAATTGTACATTTAAATTTTCAATAGCACATGGCTGAGTTAATTTTTGCTGTATTACTTCATTTGCTGAGCTTTCAGTTATATTTTTACAAATCTCTAATTTTTCATTCATATGTTTAAGCAAATGGTTTTTGAAATTACCGAACGATGCAAATAATTGCTTACAATTACCAAAAGTACAAATCTTTGTATCACTTTGCNGAAAGAAGTTCTAACTCTGAAGTTAGGTTCTGCCTTGTTAAACTCTCTCTTTTTGCAACGTTGTTTAAACATTCTGAAACAATTTGAAAAGATTTTGCGAATTCATTTTGTACAAATAGTACATCTTTTCTAGACATAGAACTTTTTTAATACAATTTTAATGAAAATTACAATAAATTGTTCGAGAGCTTCGAAAACAATGTATTGTAATCTTCATTTGAAACTCTATATTCCTCATGTACTTGTACATTTAAATTTTCAATAGCTCATGGCTGGTTTAATTTTTGCTGTATTACTTCATTTGCTGAGCTTTCAGTTATATTTTTACAAATCTCTAATTTTACATTCATATGTTTAAGCAAATGGTTTTTGAAATTACCGAACGATGCAAATAATTGCTTACAATTACCAAAAGTACAAATCTTTGTATCACTTTGCTTAAGAGAGTGATATGATTTTAAATGTGCTATATAACAGCATGTTGTTTGAAACAATTTTTTACATAAAAAGCAAATCATATTCAAATATATAAATATTATTTATTTTTAAGGTAATTTACAAGCGACACCAGAGCAGGTGTTTTAATATCTGACGTTGTTTCGATCTCAAAGAAATATCTTTGAATAAAGGTCCAAGCGTTGGCAGCAATTGCGGGATACTTTAGATTTAAAACTTGAAATATTTTAAAAGTACAATCCAGACATTCAATAAAAGAGTCAAACTTGTAAATGATTTTATCAATATAAGCAAAAAAGGCTTTAGGTGATAAATATGTTCCCTCCATTATTATAAAAGGTTGAACTGTAAATGAATTCATATAACATTTGTCAACATACTTTTGAATTTCTTCATAAACATTGCCTATAGTTTCTACTTTGATAATAAAGAACTCTTGCGCGTCCAATATTGTAGCTTTTGCTTTTGATGCTCCTGACGTGTTATGGAATCTTGCGGTTGGAGGTAAAATTGAATGTATTAGCGTTGTTAGCACACAATCTTCAGCATCTAAACAAGGAGAAAAATACATATTTACTCAAATTTTTTAAATTGGTATTTCAATATATTAGGTCTTATGAATAAAAACTAAGCATTTGCTTTTTCTTAAAATTATTTGAATAAATCGAGTAAAAGGTCTGAAATTTTAAGAAAAATCAATCGCTTAGTTTTTATTCTTAAGGCACATTATTTTCCGCTTCTATGACCTCTTAAATTTGACATACAGGCAACCACAAAAGTCTAAGCACAGAGGATTTTTTACAATGTATGCAAAGCTTTTTAATTAAATTTTTTAATTTCAATAGATTTTCAACTTTCTAATCAGTTTTGTCTATAAAATTTTAGTATAATAAATTTCAAATTGAAAATTACTAAACAATCCCGTTGATTTTTGATAACATTTTTGCTGACGGTCTCACGCATTTTTTCCATACAAGGTATGTTAAGCGATTCCTTTTTATATGGAAAAAAGTTAGCAAAAAAAAATTATCAAAAATCAGACTAGCAGTTATCAACTACAATTTAATAGGCTACAAAACTGTATAATAAAACTTTTTATAAAAAATCAGATTAGAAGGTTTAAAATTTAAATGAGAATTCACTAAGTTTTCCTTAATTTTGCAAAAGGTTTAGAAATTTAATTTTTATGTTTTTTTGTATATGAACTATATTTTTATAAAAAAATTACCTGAAACCAATTAAAATAAAAACATTTTCATACTTTGCAATGCATTGTAAAAAATTCTACGAGCCTAGACTTAAGTGGTTTACTGTATACATACAAAATTACCTATTTGTTTCACACCACTTAAGTCTTTTAAAAGGGATTTGCAGGCGGCGTTGGCAATATTTAAGTAGTAATATTCTCGAATATTCTGTTTAAAAGCACTCCATTTAGTTTTTAATAAATGTTCTTTGTTAGGATGCAACCGCTTGAAGTCGGAGTTTATCTGTATACAAAAAAATATGTTTATATGTACATGGAAGTAAATGAGCGATATGGAAAAATTAACTGCGAGCCTTTTTAGTTCATACAAAAATTTTTAATTAACGTAACAGTGAAAAACGCGGGTGATATGTTCAATATAAAATTAGAGAACTTACCAGTTGGGGACCTCTGGCGTCTTTTAACTTTGGCCACTCCTTAATAAAATCGTAATTACTCAGAAGTGTTAAATCGCGTTGTCGAATGTTATAAGATCTGTCCCATCTGTCTAGAACCACTTCCCAATCCGATGATTCCCTTCGTAGCTCCTCTTTTATACTAGCTTCAATCGATTCATCAAACTCAGTTGCTAGATCAGGAATTGAGGTATCCAAATTATCGCACCTATGTTTAGTTGTTCCTTTTTTTTTTCTTTCCTTTGCGGTAATATTTATATATTTTGAAAATAATTTTCCAGCAGGCGGTCTTTTCCCTTTACGCGGAATGTAATAATATTCCTAAATTAAAAAAGTTATTAGTATGCACCTACATTAAACGTTTTGATAACACTTTTAATTATATCGAAAATTTTTTGCATTACCAAAGAACATTTTTCTTCAGGAAACAACATTTGTATGTCTTTTAAAAATTGCTCGAAGTTGACGGGCCTTAATTTTATATTATTTGCAACAACGTGTTCCACAACAGCGTTTATAATCCGATCGCGTTGGCTATTATTTAAATGTCCGTTGCACTCATAGTAATCATGAATGGTTCTACCAGCAGAACAGTCTTTTAGTATCCTCTTTAAAGACTAATAAAAACGAGTTATTTAAATATTTTTCACTGATTACATATAATGTATGTATTTATACCACATAATGGAATTCACATTGGTCAACATTGCTGTGCAGCCCGTCAGCATCATAGGTCTGAATAAAAATGACGTACATAATTAACATCTTCCACTTGCTGTATGAATTTTTATTACGCTAACAATAGTGGTATCCACCAAAGTGAGCAAGTGGCCTGGCTGTTGTCAACAGTCGTTGCTTGATTTGGTGAATACAACTAATAATGCGCATAAGATGCGCAGGGTGATTAAAAGCAGCCACGCGGAATTACATATTCCTGCGACGCAAAGGGCTTGTGGAAGCACGGAAGCCGTTTGCGTACATTCATATATGTATATGTACATACATACATACATATGAGGGAACCACTTCAACTCTCCTAAAATGTGATAGCGCCATTGGTAAGCTGAGGAAAACTACTTCGAAATATATACACATATACTATATGTACATATATATATACATACCATCAGCGCAAATTGAAACCAACAATTTAGGGCTCGCGCGCCGCGTTAGGAGAGTTGATGTGATTCCCCGATATGTATGTACATAGTAAATGCGCACATAAATATGTATGCATACTTGTACTTCTATGGACAAAGGAATGCAATTCTATCGCTTTCACATGCATTATTTTCATTAACAAAATACACTAGCACTTTCAATAACAATGTTTTTTAAAAAAATATACATTACATACCTGCTTATTTCGCCAATCAAAAAGCTTTTCGCGGAATTCGGCTCTTATTCCCACTTTTCTTACAGCGTCGGCGATATCTCCTTCGCTCAAATAAGGTAAATGGCGAAATTCAATGCCAGCCGCTAGAACAATCAATATTACATGTTTATATAATAAATATTTTATACAAATTACTTCTACTTACCAGTAAGTTCTTCCAGCAGTTCATCCAAGGCAAAACTATGCAAAATTTCTTTTAATTTTTCAGACATTCTTTCTTCTCCATCAACCACAAGCTGCTACAAAATCATAACGGTATAAATGAATTGCGCACAAACAAAACCATTGTTCGAACTACAAAACCAGTGTTCGGAGGACTGTAACTTGATTTAGGAGTAAATCACTTCAAAAATTGGAGTAATAAAAAAATTGTCGTATAAGATTTCCATTTTTATTTTCGCTTTCATACGAATCAAAAATTTTAAAATTTTACATGGGACAGATCTTATGAGCAAGTAATGTTTCTATTCAATTACTCATGTACATGCTTCTAAAAAGCACTCTGAAACTTTTACTTAGATGCAGGAAATACTAAATCACTTAAATTTATTTTCAATTGACGTAAAAACAAAAACGCGAACCAATGTAAGAATAATGTGTTGCATATTTATGTAGTTATGGGTATTTTATATAAAAGAGAATATGTATACATTTCAGATCTTAAAAAAAAAGCATAAGGCCCTGGACCTTTTCTGCTTTATTAAAACCTCTTCCTAAATTAATTTTTTTAAACACTTAATTAATTGCAAAAAACGGGACCAATAGGCCCAGAATGTAAGTGAAAAAACGGCACAGGTTTTAAGTCAGGAGGAGTAGAGGAGTAGATTTAAAAAATTTAAAAAAACCGGAGTAAATCTCCTTTGATCGGAGTGAAGTCCGAACGTGATGCCAACATCTTCTTGTTCTCTCTCCGCTCAACATACATATGTACATGCGCCGTTCGTGAGTACAAGAGCATGTACGTATGTAAGTATGAATGTGTTGTCCTCTATAGATGGCATTTAAATATGCGCGTGCTAAGTTTTGGCCTGCTGGTATTATTTATAAGTACGCACATTTTTAAACGATAATCAAATATAAAGTNTTTACAAATTCATGCCTGCATGCGCTTGCAAATAGGCAAACGATTTGTAAAAACATTTGTTTGCACTTAGAAAGAAGCTGGCTCGCTTGCTACGATTTGCTAGCTCGGCTATCATTTGTTTGGAAAGAGAAGAGTGCGAAGACTAGTGGAAACAAATGAAAATCTTCTAAAGCATGATATGAAAAATATGTAAACAATTGTGCATGTGTGTGTTTGCAAATTTGAAAATATCATACATAAATGCATTCAAAGACTTGTGTGAACAGGACTGGAAGGGTAAATCAGGCAAATATGGGATTTATGTAAATTTTTTTAGACAATTATAGGTTCCTGAAGGAACTCTTGTGTTGGGCATAGGTACCGCGAACGCGATCCGGTTTTAGTTTAGTTCTGCACGATAACAAAATGTAGTATCAAGAACGTTCCCGCAAAAGAACCAAACGTGAACAAAAGTATTGAGAGCAGTTTGAATAGCAACAAAAGGCTTGGCAACGTTTCCGCAAGAAACAAAATGCGAACAAAGCTCTCGAAAACGTTTTCAAAAAGAACAAAATGAGAACAAAACTTCAAGAATGTTCTCAAGACGAACATAATGAGAGCGAAACTTCCAGGAACTTTTCTAATGGAAACGAAAGTATAGAGAACGTTTTCAAGGCTTAACAAATAAGAACAAAAAAAGTTTTGTGCTCGCTTGCATTTTTCATGAATATTTCAGAGAAGATTTGTCATCGTTCCGTTATCTTTTAGAAAGTTTCTGAGTCATTAGATTGGGTTTTTAAACGTTCTTCTGAACAACATTAGAACGACATTTAGTTTCGAACATACCGTCTTTTCTCGGTCCCTGGCTAAAATCAGTGAAAAGCAAGCCACTTCATGAATTTCAAAACCCTAACTTAAACCCTTTTTTTCAGATCTTTATTATACCAAACCTCAAGAAGCAGCTTGAATAAACTCTTTCGTTACATGTGACTTATTTAATTTGGAACGAATTTCTGTCATACCTTGTCAATTTTGGTTTGAAGGAAAACCGGTTTCGGTATACACATATATTGATAAAAAAGATCAGTACCGAATGCAAGAATCATACATATTTACCGATACTTGCATCGATAATATTTTCATAACATTTCCGATAAATCTATGTTATGTTATGGACAGATACATATATATGTACATATATCGATAACTTTTTCTATAACAATTTTAATTAATTTCTATAAATATATCGATTAATATAGAAGTCGATAGATAATCCAATATAAGTAGCAGTCGAAAAGTAAACGAAAACAATTTACGTAAAATATAATAACTTCCGTTAACGAAATTTTTTTTTATAACTTCTTCATCGATAACTATATCGCTAAATTTACATGCAGAAAACGAAAAATATTTATGAAACCTGCAAACTGGTTTGGTTTTATCGATAACCATATAAATAGATGGACAATCGATAAGCAAAATCTGAAAGTTTTTTGTGTTTTATCGATAACTATATAAGTCGATAGATAATCGTTAAGCGGTCGATGAATTATCGAAAAAAAATTTAGATATACCAAACACCTTTTTTATAACCATATTAACAAATATCGATAAATATAGCGATAACCTTAGAAGTCGATAGTTATTTGATAAGCGTATCAGTCGATAAATAAAGGATAACAATTTACTTAAAAAATATTATAACCTTCCAACAGGATTTTTTTAATTTCCAGTTCATCGATAAGTATGTGTATCGATAAGTTTAAATGCAGAAAACGCAAACTGTTTTCACAGGAAAATCAGAAAGTTCATTTCGTATTATCTATAACCATATAAGTCGATAGGTAATCGATAAGCGGTCGATAAATTATTGATATAAGTTTACGTTAACTTTCGATAACAATAATTTTTTATAACTTATATCAATAAGTTAATAATATGTTTCCATTTCGCATCAAATCTAAAAAAACAAAACCAACTTTTTTGCACTTAAAGATCTTATCCGTTCTCCCCTTGACCCTCCTTAATCAAAAACCATTTTCACTACAATCAATGAATGGATTAATCTGACATACACTGTAGCTATGCACAATCTTACATCTATTTTCCACAATCGCTTCGCATTTAAGTACATAAGATTGTGCTCGAATGTGTGAATTGGCAAATAGGAATTGGTTTCATCTTCAGCGCCCCGAGAAGTGCTATGTACGATAAGCAAAAATTGCCAAGTGAGAGGCAGAGTTAAACGAAAAACACGAAAATGAAATGCTGAAACTGATCATTGCAATTGGAATTGAACTCTTTTTTTCTCTACCATAGACCAAAGCAATGTTTTAGTTGGACAATAGTAGAAGCATATTTTTTTTTTTTGATTTCTTGCGCCTCCATTGCATCTAGTTGTTTGTTTTGCATTGTTGTTGTGAGGCTGTGGCTGTGGCTGCATCTTCTTGCCTGAGGTGACTTTTTATTCGAAGGCAGCTTGCTTGGTTCGGTTGTACGAATTGCTGTTGTTTTCTTTATTTTTTTTTGTATAGCTTTTTGTTTGCGTTTGCATTCACATGCAATTTGCAATCAGAATTTGATTGGAAATGTTGTTGCATGTGGCTTGTAGCATGTACGATGACGATGTCAATATGGAAAATTGGCAATTCGAGC
>NW_016177689.1:0-8336 GCF_001687245.7 Rhagoletis zephyria | reverse complement strand
AAAAAAAGTTGCAGGCTTATGTCTCTTCTAGATGGTTTACTAGAGACAAAATCCTATCAGATCGCTGGCTTATCCTATGGTGTCCTCCCACTTTATAGTCACCAAGAACGAGTTCAAAAACTGCCTCTGCATATTTCTTATTTGACTCTACATATAAAACCGCCGTCTCCGCTGATGCTGTAGAATACTCCGAAAACAACATTTTAATCTCAAGTTGCGACTGTCGGAGCAGCGCGATCAAAACAGCTTTTCATCGTGAAAGTTGGCAAGGGAACTTTTTTGTAAGACTATCATACGAAGAATTTGCCTGTAAGTCTACTTAAAATGTATCAGACGCCTAAAAGTTCCATAAGGGATCGTTTACAATGCCGATTTGGAGTTGAGAGTGGAGCGTATTTTCTTAATATTTGTATGCTTTTAGTACCAGCTTAGAGTGCAGTTTTACTTTCTTAGTTACCTAAATATGTATTTTTTGAGCTTCAAGTCCAACGCACTCCAAGCTAATGTGTAAACAGAGAACTCAACTCCACGCTAACATTGTAAACGCCCCTTAACATCTGCAACTTTAATTTTCCATCTATGAATTATACAAAACACTTGTTTATTAGAGTAATCACCCACAAAACAAAAAAACACAAAAAAAAACAAAATCCCCATTCATTACTCACCACGCGGTAAATACATCAACTGATTGCTGCGCAGCGAAAATGAACGCAACGAACGCAGCTCGCCAATACGCGCCGGCAGCGTTGACAACTGATTGTATGAGGCATCCAAATCGGTGAGGCGGTCCATGCGCCCCAACTCGTCGGGCAATGCCGCCAGCCGGTTGTTGGAAACCAGCAACACTTGCAGCGGCAGAAAGCAGATCTCACGCGGCAGCGACGCCAACTGATTGCTGCGCAAATCCAAATACGTCAACGATGTCAGATGCTTCACCGATTCGGGAATGCTGCGTATGGTATTGTGGTAGAGCAGTAGCGTCTCCAGAAATGAGAATGTGGTGATCTCCTCGGGTAGCTCGCAAAAGCGATTACGCGATAAATCTGTTGGAAGAAAAATAAGAAAAATAAATAAATAAATACAAATTAGTAGGAATTATGTACATATGGATGTATGTATGTATGTACAAATATATATTGCAAAAAAATAAAAGTTGAGTTTTTAAAAATGGAGAAGAGCGCGCAAAAGGGCAGATGAGCTGATAATTCAATTGAAAAGCGTGAAGTACTGAATTAAGCCAAGTGAAATGGATTTGCATGCAATGTGGGATTCAAGCGAAGCCGAAGTTGCTGCAGTGTAGTAAACGCGTGGCNCAAAAGCGATTACGCGATAAATCTGTTGGAAGAAAAATAAGAAAAATAAATAAATAAATACAAATTAGTAGGAATTATGTACATATGGATGTATGTATGTATGTACAAATATATATTGCAAAAAAATAAAAGTTGAGTTTTTAAAAATGGAGAAGAGCGCGCAAAAGGGCAGATGAGCTGATAATTCAATTGAAAAGCGTGAAGTACTGAATTAAGCCAAGTGAAATGGATTTGCATGCAATGTGGGATTCAAGCGAAGCCGAAGTTGCTGCAGTGTAGTAAACGCGTGGCTGCCAGCCGTTTGCGTTTTTGCTTATTTTTTTTTTTTGGGAATTTTTCAAATTAATGAACGGCTGGCTGCCAAATGCCGGCAGACTACTGGCNAGCGTGAAGTACTGAATTAAGCCAAGTGAAATGGATTTGCATGCAATGTGCGATTCAAGCGAAGTTGCTGTAAACGCGTGGCTGCCAGCCGTTTGCGTTTTTTTTGTAGCTTTTTTTTTTGAGAATTTTTCAAATTAATCAACGGCTGGCTGCCAAATGCCGGCAGACTACTGGTAGGCAAGCGAGCTTATTATTATTTTATTTTGGCTTAATTTTCTTGCTTTGTTTTGGTTTATCTTGTCTCATTTTGATAGCGTTTTGTTTTTCTTGCTTTACTTTTGTTTCCATTTCATTATCTATTGTTTTGTTTTATGTATGTACGTATTTGTTTTATTATTCGAACAAAGTTGTTTATTATTTTTGTCTTCCCCTCGAGTCAGCCTCGCCCCCTGTTGCAACTCCCCCTTCAATGCTTCACTGCAGCTCGCTTGCTTGCTTGCTTGCTCAGTCTGCCTACCCTCTGCCCTCCCTCACTAGGTGCCTCGCCTGCTTGCTCCCACAGCTGTCTGCTGCTGAATGCACATTTCGTAGAAACGCACATGGAAGCCGTCGTCGTCGTCGTCGTCGTCGAATGCATTGCAGTTGATGTAGTAAATATGGGGGAAATAGCTTAGTACGTGCTGACAACTGCGTGGCCTATTTCTGTTGATACTCGCACACACACACACACACACTCATATAAGTATACCTTTGCACACATGTCGCCGTCGTACATACATACATACATNCGTGCTGACAACTGCGTGGCCTATTTCTGTTGATACTCGCACACACACACCCACACACACTCATATAATTATACCTTTGCACACATGTCGCCGTCGTACATACAAACATGAGCACTCCCTATTACATTTCGCATGTTGCAAGCCGCTTACGAAAACCGGCTGGTTTTCATGGGGAAAATTACATAGCCGCATTAGCACGTTTGAATGATTTTTCCATTCCATTCAATTGCGTTGCAAACAAAAGAAAAACAAAATATGTATAAACAAGTCGTAGCAGGGCTGCATCAATGCCCAACTTTTTGTTTTACCTTTTTGTAATAGAGCAGTCCCTTTTTGTTGTTATATAAAAATATAAATTATTTTTTTCCATTGGGCTTTACATTGTTGAAGCGAGGTGCACTCGGTCCAAACATATTTGCTTTGAGGAGGAAAAATGTGACAAATTGTAGGATATAATTTTCAATAATAAGCCACTTTAAAATAAAATTCGAATCCTTTTAATATTGCAGTGGCGGTATAAAAGACACTGAAACTATCAAAAAATATCTTCATCGTTAGGAAAAAATTGTATGTATTGTATAAGGAAAAGTTAATATGAAAGGAACCGAGGAACCGGAACCGGGAAACCGGGTCCTTTAGAAAACCGACCAGTCCGGTTCTTACAAGAACCGAAAAACGGTTCTAACGGAGCGGAATAACCGAAACTCGACTCCAAAAGGACAGAAAAACTTTTCCGGAAGAACCGAAAATAGGTTCCGAAAGAACCGAAATTCCATTCCAAAAGAACCAAAAAAGGGTTTTGAAAGAATTGAAACTCGATCCCAACAGAACCGAAAAACCGAAACTCGATTCCAAAAGAACCGAAAAAAGGTTCCGGAAGAACCGAAAAACAGTAACGAAAGAACCCAAAATGATTCCGGAAGAACCGAAACTCGATCCCAAAAGAACCGAAAAAGGGTTTCAGACAAACCGAAACTTGATTTTAAAAAAGCCGAAAAACGGTCTCAGAGTAACAAACGAAAAAATCAGCAAAAAGAACTGTTCCAAAAGCACTGAAAACGGATCCCACAGAACTGAAAATCGGCCACGAAGCGCACATTCCACTATGGGCCAAAAATTATTGTTTTGGCATAAAGTCTACGTGTTATAGAGTTCTGAGTTGACATACCAAAGTTTGTTCGGTTCGAGGAACTATAACATATAGCCGTCATATACCCGATCTGGCAGACTTACATCAACTTCGTTGTTTTTGATGCTATCGACTTGAAATTCGGTTTGTATTCATATTATGAAGTTCTGAGTTTACAACATTACTTAGTTTTATATGAAACCTTAACGTGGAAAACGTGCATTTAAATTTAATTACATGTATTTTATTTTTATACAATTTTCGTAACACAATTATTAACCGAAGAGTGAAATAAATATGTATATATTTATTCCTTTACTTTACTTTATAACAAAAACATTAAAAGAAATTGTTTGATCCTTTGCGCCTCCTTTCTCTGATATACTATCCGTGGTCCATTTGCAAAAAAAAAAATTTTGATCATTCCATCCATTGTCCATTAAAAAAAATATAAAAAATCTACCGTAATTTTTAACGACTTGAAACTTGCACTTTCTTATACTAAAGATGAATAGGCTACAAAACGGCATACCCGAAAAGTTTCTAAATATTCTAATTAAAAATTTTGAAATTACGATGACAATTATTTGAAGTTTGATTAACTTTTTTGCAATTTGTGCAAGCTTTTAAACTTTTATTATTGTGGTTTCTGTTATAGATTGATTTATATTTTAAATCAAATTTATTAAAAATAAATAAATAAATATAATTTGCAAACAATATCATTTTGAATTTCGTTGCTAATTAGTTGATCTCATCTGTATATGAAATTTGTTCATTAAACAAATTAGTCGAAATTAAAAAAAAAACATAAATTTTTGAATATTTAATTAAAAATATCCAGGCCAGGATTTTCTCAGCCAACCCGCATGCGAAATATTAACTAACGCGTTAAATTTCATACAAAATAGATTTCTTCTGTTAAACAGATGGGTGAAGGTCGTGGCCCTATTCGGATATTCTACTATATATATATATATTTTTTTTTTAATTCATATCCACTTCTCACAGTTTAAGTAGTGCCCCTATTAAAGAAAAGAGGTTGATTTCCAAGAGATCAACTGAACTAATAAATTGATCATTTAATATACCGGTATCTATACGGGAGGGACAATTGGATCCGAGGAAGAAGCAAAATATTTTTAGAATACTCGAATATAGGCCAATTGGAAATCTCTTCTGAGTCAACAATCCACAAACCTTTTTGGCCAATTATTTCCTTTGATATCAAATTCCAAAGTAGATAAAATATTTTCAAAATTACTGAAGATTGTATGTATTATTCCAACTTTAATTAACTTTAATTGCCATAAAAGTTGTTTGAGTAAAGCTTTAAAAATGCACGACTTTCCAAAACATTCCATTACTATCCTTGCTTCCACAATTTTTGTACGCTACGGTGGCGTTGCAAAACCGCTGACAGGTTCGCTCACATCGCATCGCTATTACCCAACTCTTGTCGTTGATTATGTGCTACGCTATGTGCGATTATTTTAATAATGAAATAAGTAGTGCCGCAGCATGGTGGCAGCTTGCCGCAAAATGGATGATGATACTCTTCGAGACTAAATATGTAGCAGAAGAATAAAACAAGAGAATTTCCTGCTGTGCGGTGAATGCTTCCTGTATCATTTCATTTGCCATCAGAACAAAAACAAAACGCAAAACACAAAAAAAAAGTAAGGCAAACGAACCGAACCGGTGGTGCACCATTGGCGCTGGTGTCCTACATTTTTCAGCTGTTCACATATTCAACCACACACCGCACCGACGACTGCTCTTGCTTGGCTGAATGGAACGGAATTCAATTTTTTTTGTGTTTTTGTGTTTTTGAGTTTTCACAAATGTTTGCCTAAAAAAAATACTAAAATACTTTCAATTCAGCATGTTTGTGGTACTTGCAAATTTTCCAACAAAAGCGGCATATGACATGAGCTGCAGCTATCCGCAATCCGCAATCCAATTTCCTCATTACAACTACTGCCCAGGGATGGGTTAGGGTTGCTGTGTATCTGGTAGCAGGTGGAATCTTTATGACGCAACGAATACGCCAGCTCTCAGCATAGTTTCTAGTGGACGGTGTGCTATCGGAAAGACTTGCAGTTGAAAGTGGGTTCAGAAAGGGCGGCAGAGGCAGAGTCGGTGTAAACGAAAGAGCGGGTGGTTGGTTGCCCGCAACGATGCTTCTATATACCTAAACTGCAACTCGACGTTTGTATTACTCCAAATTACTATCAACTACTCAAATGTGATTTATCAAACTGTGGCTGTGCTCCATCTGCTTTAAATTTACTTATAAACTGGCAAGTAAATCGTCTGACTGGCAAACTCTTTTGTTGTATTCTATGTTTAGCTTTTCTTCAGTACTTAGTGCATATATCGTATGTTAAGTATAAGTACATATGTATGNCAACTACTCAAATGTGATTTATCAAACTGTGGCTGTGCTCCATCTGCTTTCAATTTACTTATAAACTGGCAAGTAAAACATCTGACTGGCAAACTCTTTTGTAGTATTCTATGTTTAGCTTTTCTTCAGTACTTAGTGCATATATATCGTATGTTATGTATAAGTACATATGTATGTGCAACGGAAAATGCATGAACTTCCGCCTGTTGGTTGTCGCTTTTACTATGTTATTGTTGCTGCCAGTTTTCCCAGCGCTTTTCCACACATTTTGTAGTACCGATGTTCCGATGTATACATATGTACATTAGACTGCATCACCAAAAAAAAGTTGCGGTTTTTCCGCCGGCAATACAAAACTTATATATTTTAAGACGTCCACTAAAATATTTCGGAAAAATATTAAGATTTAAGCGAGCTGGACCGATTTGAAAATACCTCCAAAAATGTAGTTTTTATGAATAAAAATAGTTTCTTAAAGAACTTTTTGAAAAAAGTCCCCTCAGATGACAAAACAAATTAGGCTTAAAAATTCTGCATAAAAATATTTAAAAATCTTTTCAACGTAATCGTAATAATGAGATTTTTGATGTTGTTTTTTTTTTACTTTTTTCAAAGATTGATTTACGATAAACCTAAATAACTGGGCCAAAACTATTTTGATTTAGACTTATGGGATCTCGGTAGAAAGGTATTTTCCCACTATTTTTATTTATGTGCAATCGTGTCATTCGTGTCCCCAATATTTTTTTTTTTTTTTTCAAATACATCTTAATTCAACTTTGAATGATATTCGTTCATCCTACCTTTCTCTTTCATCCGTTGAATGAGTTTATAAGCAAAGAAATAAAAAGAGTGAAAAAATACCTTTCCAATGATATCTCACAAGTCTAAATCGGGAGAATTTAGACTCAGTTATTCAAGTTTTTCTTATACCAACCTTTGAAAAAAGTTAAAAACAGCATCAAAAATCTCATTATTACGATTCCATTAAAATTTTTTTTTTTGATTTTTTTTTTTTAATATTTTTACGCATATTTTTTAAGCTTAACCCGTTTTGTCATTTGAGGGGATTAAAAAAAAAATCTTTAAGAAACTATTTTTATTCATAAAAAACTCCATCTTTGGAGGTGTTTTCAAATCGGTCCAGCTCACTTAAATCTTAATATTTTTTTTGAAATACTTTGGTGGGCGTCTTAAAATATAATAGATTTTATAATTCCAATGGAAAAACAGTACCGATTTTCTTTTTTGTATGGGGAGTGATCCAGTCTAATGTACATATTTATGTATGTAAGCACACTTGTAGTTACATGCCATCTTATGTTCTCCAGATACACTTAAATATATGTACTTATGTATGTATATTTATATTGGGTGAAAATGTTCGAGCGTCTCTGCTAGCGGCCGTCGCTCCAGCTGTGCAAATGAGGGTGAAGAACTTTATGTCGTGGTTTTCTTTATGTTCACATACATTATACACACTTTTGTTGTTCTTGTTTTTGGCTTGTCTTCCAGCTGTTGTTTTATGCCAGCGTCTACGTCTGCATTGGGTTTATTCAACTTTGTGGTAAAACATAAAAACTTCAATGTCCAACGCGGGCAATACTCCCATACTCTGCTTGAGCGGCGCCAGTTTTTCCTTACTATTTTTTTTTTTTTTTTCATTTCTTGGTGACGCGGGTGGTTACAATCTTTGCAATGCCACTTCTTAAGTGCAGCTAAAGTGCGAAATCGAACCTTTACTACTTCTTTTTTTTTTCGTCTTCTTTGCTTGCAATCTTTTCTGGCTCAAACGTTTAGCGGGTGTGATTTACTTTGTCCTGGCTAATGTCCACTTGAAACCTCTTAAAAGCTGGGTGCGTGAGAGGGCAAAGCGATTCCATTGCATGCCATGCAGAGTAAGTAAGAAATGTAGGCAGGCAGGTAGGTAGGCAGCAAAGTCATTTAGCACTTTAGCCATTTACCTATCAGAGCATAAATTGTAATGTGTGCTTCCCAACAGCCGCTGTGCTGTGGAGCAAACTTTCTGATTCTTAAAATTAATGTAGCTGGCGTGTTTCATCATGCGTGAAAGCATATTTTAACTTCGATTTTCAATTACTATGAAATTGATATTCGCAATTCTGCAGTTGTAGGTTTTCTCAGCAATCAGTTATGCTGGTTAGTATTTCAAGTGCAACATAAACTTGGAAAATTATAGTCGAACTTGTAAAGCATTGAATGACTAAGTTAAATTTGCGATATGGCGGAAGACGTCTCGAAAGGTAGAAAATATTATTTTACTTAGCAAGAAGCAAAGGTTGATAACTGAAAAAATCTTATGTCTAATGAATCCCGTAGGATAGAACGAGATGGGAAATCTGAATTAG
>NW_016177688.1:0-8337 GCF_001687245.7 Rhagoletis zephyria | reverse complement strand
TGAATAAATATTCAACAAATTGCGATTAATGAATATTCAAATGATTGTAGTTTGAATACATTCGACTGTCGACGTGCAATAAAATCGTTAAATGTGTGCGTTTAAATTTCGTACATATTAAACGTGGCAAAAATAGTCGATAATAACCTTTTGGCAAAAATTTTGAACATAACCAGGGTTGCCACTTTGGCAAATAATTACCAAAATTGTTAGAAAAAATTTGGGTTATTAAAAAGGTAAACTTTTTCTCATTTTGGTAGATTTTTGCTAAGGTTTGGAAGAACCACGTCAATCACCCTCATGTACTTACAAACATATTTAGTTGAATAAATACAAAAAGCAAACTTATTGAAAATCGTTTAGTATGGGAAAAATTATGATCGCTCGAACAACGGAATTTTATGTTCATACAAAGATAACGACAATTTACCTACATACTTACGTATTCAGGAAATAAAATGTTGGGAGGTCCACAAAATTTACTTTTGAATTTTGTTTTGAAATCAGAAAGGAATGACATATAAACTTTTAGTCCCTGTACTGTGAAATTTCGACAAACAACAGCCTTTGATAGACGGACGATACTCATACGCCACCGGGTTTCTTGTATTTAATTAAATTTTTGTCTCCTGCCGAGACACCGAAAAACTGCATATAGGCATGGTCACGTCAAATCGAAATTTTCCGTGTCAAGAAGCATCTTTTATTTAATAAAAAAAGCTCAAAATTTTTGTATTTGACAACTATTGGCCTGTGTTTTCACTTACTTTCGCGTAGTGCGAATTCGTGCGAAATTTTACATTTTCATTGAACCGTGTCCACAACAATTGATGTAAAAATTCTTCGCCAAATAGGTGGGGTGTTTGCAACTGCAAAGGAGTTTTATTGATTTTTTAATTATATGTACACATACAGATTGGATGAAAATCTGGGTCAAATACCTAACAAAAATTTTACCGCCAACTATGTTTTTATTTATTTATTCTTTTAATTTTAGGCATAGTCATGATTAATTTATCATATTGATAATATCTTTTAAGCATGCATATAAGCGTATACTTAGTATTTTTTTGAGGATAGTACATACATATGTATGTGTGAAAGTTTGCTTCGCTCACGCTGTGCTTTATGCAAAAT
This sequence comes from Rhagoletis zephyria, assembly GCF_001687245.7. Lineage (NCBI taxonomy): Eukaryota > Metazoa > Arthropoda > Insecta > Diptera > Tephritidae > Rhagoletis > Rhagoletis zephyria. Next base: position 7,200 of record NW_016177688.1, on the reverse strand, counting down.
AATTGCAAGTCATCTTCATCCTAATGCTTACTGCGGTGATATTGGCTTTTCTGTATTTGAATAAAATTTATTTCAAAGGTAATTCGCCAAATCATTTTTTTAGACGATTCGATTTCTGCACGCTCGCGAGTTGTGCATAATTCAAATCATTAATTAGTTGATATTTTACATACATACATACATACGTATGTAGTTTGCGGGTTTTGTATTTTTTTTTTTGTGTTAGTGATTGGATGAACGCATGATTGTGAAGCCTGATGTACAGATGTCGAATGAAATACATACATGTCTTAGGTCGAGGCCACGAAATGAGCGGCTTTTTTCCTGAGCGGCAGCGCTCAACCGTTCAGAAATGCCGCCCATTGTGTGGCCACTTCAATATGTTTTAATTTTAAGCCGCTCATTGCGTGGCCTCGGCGTTAGGCACTAAAAAATCAATGCTATAGTTAGCAAGGTGTCAAGNAACCAAAGTTAAAAAAAACTTAGATTGCCGGAACACAGCAAATTTTTCACAATATATGCAAACATTTTTATTCTAATATTTTCCCGCCAATTTTGTATAAAAAATATGGTTCATTCTACAACACAAAACATAAAAATATAATTCCTAAACTTTGGGAAAAACTCGCGAAAATTCAGCAAATTTTCATGCAAATTTTGAACTTGTTAATCAGATTTTTTAGAATTTTGAGCATGCAGTTATGGGCTGCAAAATTCAGTAAAAAATTAAATAGTTAAGCTCTAGTAAAAAGAGTTAAGTTTTAGTAAGTTAATTTCTAGTAAAAAATGCAAGTTTGAAGTTAGTCAAAAATGGCATTGATATTTGAGAATTTCTTTTTAAGGTGTTTGCATTTTTTCCATATCTATAAAGTATTTAAAAAAAAATAAATTCTTTGTATGGAGGAGACTGCGTAAAAAAAAATTTTCAAAAATCAACGGTAATTTATAGCTACTTAAAACTTGTACTTTACTGCAATAAAATTAATTGGGCTACAAATTTGCATACTTAGAAAAATTCTAGAAAAATCTGATTACAAAGTTGAAAATTTGCTGATTTTCGCTAGTTTTGCACAGAGTTTAGGAAATATATGCTTATTTATGGTTTTTGTTGTAGAATGAGCCATATTTGTATGCAAAATTGGCGGAAAAATATTGGAATAAAAATTGTTGGTTATATATTGTGAAAAATGTGCTGTGCCAATATTTTGTTCCGGCAGGTTACATATATATCTCGTAGCAGAACGTTGTGTAAAAATAGAAATACCCCTATTATAGCAGAAGAATCGCTCTTTCAAGTCAGCCTGGTTTTGAATGTATACGACAATTTTGAAAAAAATACACCTTGCTAGTTTGACGAAATCCAGCTTTAACTTAAAAAAAGACGTAAGTGAAATTTTTTCAAAAAAATCTATTTAATGCAGAAATATTCCTTAAACATCTAGATGCATTTCTGCATCAAAAATAAAATTTTGGAAAAAAATCGCTTAAATTCGCGTTTTTTGGTGCTTGGGACTCGAAATGATTACATTATCAATTCATCATATTATTTTTCATCATATTATTTCTTTTTCTTGAATATTTAACGCAAACATCTCCGAACTCGATTAAGAAGCTTCACTTGAATAACGTTCTTTTTTATACGTGGCCCACCGCATCGCAGTTTTTCACAAAGGATTAAGCTCGACCACCAGGCAAAAAATTTTCAAAAGATAGATTTTCGACTCTAATTTAATTGTAATATGCACATCTCTTTCCCATATTCGACAGTTGGCCTACAGACTTGAAATATTTTCTTAAACAAAAAAAAACCGCTTTAGCTAAAGCATACACTCATAAAGTTCACAAAAAAGCTCGCCTGCTGTATATTAATCTTTTCTGCTACGATTAAATTAAAATTTAAAGTGATGTGAATCATCTATTTTTATTAATCAATTGTAACATACTCATGAATAAATTATGCATATACAAGTGCGATGATGGTAGCTGAAAGACATACAAAAAATTTAAAAATACCCAGTCATTTGCATAGCGAATTAGTGCTACAAAGCAATCAATATTAAATAATTACCACGATTTTACGCATTCCAATAAAATTTGAATATCTACTTTTACTTACATACATACATATGTATATTCCGTTATTTCTATACAGCCGCCTGTACCATATGGCCCATGGGTCGGCGAGAGACAAACCATACAGGATTCACCAAAGTGTATACAACGTGATCCCTACCGGCGTGACTTAGAAATCGAAGGCAGCGAAGATTGTCTCTACTTGAATGTGTACACGCCTGAGGTAAGCCGCAAGCGCACACATACCTGTTTTTTTTATTTGCATACATAAATTTCCTTCAAAAACAGGATCTTCCCACCCATGACCCCCTACCAGTCATGGTCTATTTTCACGGCGGCGGCTTTCAATGCGGTTCCGGCATCAGCAGCTTTTATGGTCCAGAATTCTTACTCGATCACGATGTTATATTGGTTATCGGCAACTATCGCGTCGGTCCACTGGGTTTCCTCAGCACTGAAACGCTAGATTGTCCAGGTAATTTCGGATTAAAAGATCAAGTGGAGATCTTACGTTGGGTCCAGAAAAATATTGGCGCTTTCGGCGGTGATCCAAAATCGGTGACGATCTTCGGTAATAGCGCGGGTGGTGCTAGCGTCACATACCACATGCTCTCGAACTCGTCCAAAGGTAATGTACATAAATTAGTACAGTTTTGCGTCAAAAATAAAGTTAATATCGACAATTTCTGCTAAGTACAGGCCTCTTCCAAAAAGCCATTGCACAGTCGGGTACCTACTACAATCCATGGGCGCAACCTCAATATAAGGGCTTGTCGGCGAGTCGTGCATGCAAAGTGGCGCAGTTGGTGGGCTGTAATGCCGAGGCGCAATGGCCAGAGCTTTTGCATTGCTTGCGTGGCAAAAGCGCCAAAGATGTCGTTGCCACACTCTACGAGTTATTTGTAAGTGAATTTAAGTTGAAAAATATTAGGCTACTCAGTGCTAACGCGTGCGAAATTCAATTTCCGCAGGAGTGGGATTATGATCCCATGGTGCCATTCCAACCGGTGGTAGAGCCTCCACATGAGGGTGCATTCCTCACAGTTTGGCCGCGTGATGTCGGCTTGCCACACGGTTTCGCTTTGCCACTCATGATTGGCGCCACTTCAGAGGAGGGTCTGCTCAAAACTGCGCCGTTACTCAATCTGCCTGGCCTCTTGGATGAATATAAGCAGCAATTTGATACAATTCTACCCATCGAACTGCAATACGATCACCATCCGCCGGAAGTACGCGAAGAGATTACGCGTAAGATTGAAGAATTCTATTTTAAAGAGGGGCACACCTATGACAAATATAATCATCAAAATTTGACAGACGTAAGTTTGTTTAAGAAGAGTGTTTATTTCCTAACACAAATAACGGTGTTACTCCTGCTTTGATAGCTCATCTCTGACGGTTGGTTTATTGCTGGCATCGATGAGTATATTCGCCAGCGCGCCGAAGCGGAGAAGTCATTGAAAATGCCGCCGTACTATGTGTATCTCTTCGAGCATCGCAGCCCAGCAAGTTTCTCGGAGCTCTTTAAAGGTGGAAGAGAGGACTATTATGGTAAGGCGATAAAATAACCAAAAAAACATCTCTGNATATTGAACTACGCGAAGCTATTCTGCAGATGTGGGTGAATTTCGCCAGAGAAAGGTAGAGGTTTTACACATTGTAATATTTCTAGTAAAAATCTATGCTAATGAATGACTTTCTATGTCTGACTCAATCCAGCAATCCAACGCCGGCTAACTCTCCACTCCCACACTGGAGCGCGGCAAAGGGTTATCCTGTCAATTATGCTCGTCTAGGTCACAAAACACCTGAAGAATTTACAATACTACAAATGGAGCGTAACTTGTATGGCGATCGCGTGAACTTTTGGCATCAACTAAGACCACACATACCAGTCGAAGAGCGCAAAATAAACCGGAAGGACGAACTATAAAGGTTAACAGTAAATACTAATTTTGTAAAATAAAAAATTTAAAGCGTAGTATTTAAGTGTAGTAATAGTTTTTTAATTAACAAGTTTGTTTGTAAATATATAAAAATAACAATCTCATAATTCTAATATATTTACACACGTATGTATGTGAAAATCAGCAGACGACAGAGACACGAAGCCAAGCCGATGATGACTTAGATGATTCCATCTCGTCGTTCTCTATGCAGCTGCAATAAATAGGGTCTAGTGTGATATTGAATCTCGCTGCGTAAACCCGATAGGCCAGGGGCCTGTCAATATACTCACTGGAATCGAGAGAGATCTCTAGACCTCATAGTTGCACAAGCCCTTGTTTTCCCTCAGCATTCGCTGCGTTGACCCGAGGCTCATATTTCCAAGAGGAGTCTACAAATAGTCAAGGGATCTCCCACTATCTCTTTTCGTGGCGATATTATCCGGAGGGTGCTGCCTCTGAATAAAATCCATTAAGGCATTGCGCAACAAGCTTTGAGCGTGTCTAAGTAGATTGTAGCCTCCTATACCGCCTTTGCGCACCGCAACAGCGAATCGACTGCTTACTTAATAGTAGCAACCTCTGGTGCCTCCTTCAAACCGCTGCCCTCCGTCCCCTCACCACTTGATTGCCTATGCGTGGAGAAAGAGCTGGCGCCCGGCTAGTCATACAATGATCAAGTACCCTTGAGTTACCTCGTAGAGGCTATCCAAAAATGTGCCTTAAAGTATCGCATGATCCGCATAAACAATTAAGAGACGCCCCCGACTTTCTAGTAAGTCGTTTACGACCACGATCCATAGAAGCGGCGAGAGGACCCATTCCTTGGGGGCATGCCCCTGTTTATCCAGCGTTGAATAGTGGCACCACTTCTTCGCGAGCCTAGACAGCTTTGGAGCCCTTTGAAGGATCTGCTAATATTCGCTAGAGAATTAGGATGGTTTGAAGACAAGCATAGGGAAACTCTCTGGGCATCTCAATAGGCCTTTGTGGCCTTTTTTTCAGCTGCCCGCATACCTAACCTAACCTGGATTGAGGAGGCCTTATAACGGTGGATTCAGTTGCTGGTTTAAAACAATTAAAATTGATACATTTTCCGAGCTGAGGTTACAGATTCAAGAAAAAAAAATTTACATAATATTTGTTTAGAGGGCATATCAGTCTCCACTAACTTGGTTCTGCTCTCTTTACCTCACTGAAAGAAATTGCACTCCAACGGATTTTCAAATTATTAAAAGTCGCTAAAAAGTGCATTATGGCTTAGACCAACTGATGGTCTAAGTATGTATGTGAGAGCTCAGGTATCAGCCAAGCAAACGTCACCTAAACTATGTCATACTCTCATTCTTCGCAAAGCCTTGTTAACCGACTTCAAAACAGAATTTGTTTAAATAAAGCCCTATCTCAGCAAATGGTTCAAAAATACTTTATGCCAACTGCCGATATATTGAATTTACGTTGAGATAGGGCGTTTTTGAACCAAATTCTGAAATAGGGCATTTTCGAACCGACAACCGAGATAGGGTGATCTTCCACTCAGCTGCCAATATGGTGTGAAACGTTGATACTTTTTCTTGCCACCATGGAATCTATTTATCTATAAAATTTATATTACCTTTATCGGTTGCAGTACTTAGTTAAAAAATGTGCAGGCATTAATGCCATTGCTGTATCTCTCTCCCACTTCTGCTGCAAAGATAATGTACATATGCACATATACATATATATTTAGATATCGTCGTTTAAAGTGCAAAACCGCGTAACTGAGATTTATGCTGAAAAAGGGATTTGCTCTGCGGAAGCAGAAGAGACACTAAGAAGTAAGCAGCTTTAATGAGAATGCCTTATCGCTCTATTTCAGTCATCAAAAGGGGTAAGAGAAACATTCAATAAATTGAGGTGCTATTCTAAATACCTTTGCCATTCTAAAGGTTACTACATATCCCCTTTTTACCAAACTCTGCCTACATATTGCAATCTGTTGCGAAAAACCTATCGAGTGATTTCAACAATCTTTTTGCAAGCTTATAAGTATGTTTACGGGAGTATTTGCATCAGGGTGGTCCAAAATAAGGTAATTCGGAATTTTAATGCTCTCACCCCCTAGGATTGTTCTATATCGCAAAAATATACCTCTATTTTTTTTTATCGAAAAATATTTAGAGGTCGCTCAAAGCGCTCAAAGTTTCCATTTTTAAAGTCCTTTCTTTTTTGCTAAAAATTACTTGTTTACGTTTAGAAATCTAGTTCTAAGTAAATTTTTTGAGTGAGTTTGAAATAGGTTGTGTTGAAAGTACTGTCAAATAATTTTCGGTTTATAATCCGACTGCTTGGTAAGAAAAGTAGTTATATATTAGAACTCATTTGTTTTAATAAAATTGTTTAGTATATCAAATTGTGTGAGTGCTTTATCTATATAATGAGTTATTATTGAGCAGTATTGGACTTGTCCCACCCGTGACAAAAAAACGCGCGGAGTCGCCCTTTACCGATATACCCTTGTGGTCGGCTAATTAAGTTAACCGTCATATATTTACTATGAAAAATTGTATTATTATTGGGAATCTCATGAAGAGAAACAGAGTTTTCTGATCGAAAAATATTGATTTTCAAGAATTATGTAGCATTTCTACGAAAAGTGGATTTCCACATATAAAATGCGTGAGAAACTTTGGGCGCTTTGAGCGACCTCTAAGGGCCGTTTGCACCAAGTCTGGTTAACGCTAACTGGAGGTACATCCTTCAGTTAAGCACATCGACTGCTTTATCGATTACATGTTATAGGCTGAGTGTCGATAACGATGTTTAACTGGGAGTTAAAATTCACCAGACATGGTGCAAACGGCCCTAAATATTTTTTTGACTTCAAGATAAAAATATTGGGGTATACTTTTTCGATATAGAACAATCCTAGCGGATGGAGCAAAAAATTCCGACTTTACTTCTTCACGTGCATTTTTGGACCACCCTAATGTACATACACATGCACATACTGCTTGTATGCTCTTAAATGCCGATTTAGTATTAAATGCAAAGATAACAGGTAAATTCTATACAATAATTATAGTTTCAAGTGCGAAGGCGATATCAGTCGCCATTCGGCCACCAAGTGAAGAGGATCATTTATTTACGTACTCGTACAAGTAATCGGTGCGCAACTTATTCTCAAACAAAATGATGA
>NW_016177687.1:0-8337 GCF_001687245.7 Rhagoletis zephyria | reverse complement strand
GCCGACTGACAGGTGGAGACGACGAAGAAGGCGACGGCGAGAAAGTAGCCGTGCCAGACTGGTTCACCCGTCGAATCGGGGTTAGAGATGAAGGTGATGAAGATTCTGCGGGTAAAGTAATATGATAAAGTTTTTAGTGTGATAAAGATAAAATTTTTTGGTTCAACTATAGGCTATTGTGCTTACTTTTGCAGCTGTGGATTGATAAATTGCACCATCTCAGTGCCCAGCTTCAGCAGTGCACCGGCGGCGAAGGGAAGCGCCCAGGCGCGAAGAATCGTCCCCAGGACGCCCGGCTCTGAGGGCTTTTTTGAGTTACTTTTTGAGGGTAATTTCCGGAACCACTTTTCGTCGTACTGTGGGGCAATGGCGCTGGTGAGGTTCTCCGAGCTGAGCAGCGGCAGGTCGTCGAGGGTGAGCGCCTTCCGGTAGCCGACAATGGTCAGGGCATTCAGCCACCAGAAGGTGAGCAGCGAGAGGAAGCTAGCGCTCTGGTCGGGACACTCTTGAGCTGCGGAAGTGGTGGAAGGTAGTTCATTTGGTGGTGGTGAATGGATGTTTTTCTGAACTCCATTGCCAACCTCATTTTTGTAGCCGTTACTTTCATTGTTGAAACCATTTAAATTNAAAGCTGGCGCTCTGGTCGGGACATTCTTGAGCTGCGGAAGTGGTGGAAGGTGGTTCATTTGGTGGTGGTGAATGGATGTTACTTTTCTGAACTCCATTGCCAACCTCATTTTTGTAGCCGTTACTTTCACTGTTGTAACCATTGCTATTTGAATTTTGTTGATGACCTCCTGCTTGAAGTTTCCCCTTGTTGTTGGCGGCATCTGATAAGCCTTTTTGATGACTGGCAGAGACTTTCCGATCGGCAACGCAGACGAGCAGGAAGAGGAGAAAAAGCAGCACAAAGTGGAGGACAAAGAAGGCGAAAGACCGCGGACTGAGATGCGGAAATTGAACTCCGTTGTCATCTAGATTGTCACTTCGATAGTAGGCGGAGAAGGTGTACAGACTGGGCAGGGCGAAAACGAGCGAGGCAAAGCTGAACAGCCACACAATTCCACTGGTGTGATAGCCTCGACGACGGTGAATATTTAGAAGGAGTAGAAGAAATGTCTGTAAAAAACTATTTTTAAAATTTGCTTTCAAACAAGTGTTTACTTACAAAAGTAACTGCATTGACAATTGAGTACACCAGGTCGGCCCAAGTCACCGCCCGGTACACTGGATAAGTTTCCTCAACTACTGCCAAGTAATCATTTCGATGGCCAATGTCCAGTCCTAGTTGGACTACACTTTCGACAATCACCGCGCCGACCACCAGAAACTTGGTCACATTGTAAAGGCAAAAGGGAATAGAAGATGACTGTTTTTGACGGCCGTTTTTGGACGCAGCTTTGCAGGCAATGTACAGCAGCTGAAGTCCACCAAAAATCCAAAGAAAAGCTGCAGGAGCGTAAACGGGCAGCGTTCGGAGAAAGCAGTCGGTAAATCGAGGCTTAGCGGCGTCCCAGGAAAGGTCGGCGTCCCAGAGGTCGTCAGTGCAAAATTGGGTTGTTGAAGGTTGAGCTTCAAGCAAAGTGGACATAGCTGAAGCAAACTGTTTATCAGCAAAAAAACAATGTTTTTCTAAACCCTTTTTCAAACGTTGCTATAAAGTTGCTGTTGTTCCTTTTTCTGTGCCGTTAAAGTGCACACACCAATATAATACAGGTGTTTTTATACTGATAAACCTTTTTTACCTTTAACAATTCTTAAAAAGTGAAGAAAGAGAATGAGAAAAAGAGAAAGAGAGAGAGAGATAGAGAGAAGGTAAAGTGCAAGCTGATTATGATCATTTCTCTTTGTTATCTCTTTTTTTCATTTAACCCTGTAAAACGTTGTGGCCTTACACACACACGTTAGATTAACACGTTGTAAAAACGATGCTTTACAGATAACATAGCGGTACTGTAATAGATAACAGATGAAGATCATTTTAATTATTACCAGCTCAAACGTCTGCAGAGCGTTTGGCACCTTCTCTTCTTCTTTTTTCTGTTTCCTCTTTTTCCTTAGTGAAATGTTGTAAAACTCGTGCAATCCTCTTACAACTGACACAAAAACCAACACTGAAAAACTGTAATAGGACAAAGTTGTTTGTGTGTATTATTTTTAGTACTTGGTTTTACAACACAAAAAAAACTTTTTTGTTTGATACTTTAGGGCAAAAAAGTTACCCTTTTTTTAAGGCAGTTACCGTTCATCATTAGTACAGTGTACATTGAGAAGGAAAAAGGAAAGTGCAAAAACGTCCGGTGATGCCTTGCACTTAACAGAGAGAAATCGCTCTTTTGGTTAAATAGCGCCTTTGAAAGTCTAAAGTGATAAACTGATTTTTAAACTTAAAGAACTTGCACTAAAGAGGGGTGCATTTTTGCTTAACTCAAAAAAGCCGACAGGACTACTTTATTTTGTTAAAACAACAGGGTTTTTTATTTATTAAAATCATCACTACTCCTTGAGTCAAGTAAACACGTTCAGTTGTACTGATTTTTGCAAATGAACATAAAGTACGCCGAGCCGTAGGAGAGAATCTAGTGACGATAATAGCAAATTAAGAATAATTTAAATATAAACAAAATCTTTATCAACTTACCAAGTGGTACGTCTGCGAGTTGATGCTGTACAAGTTGAGCAGTTTGAAACAGTACCAGCCTAGGCTCTGCTGTCCTTCAGCGGACAGCAGTATTTGACCCTAGGGTTTAAAACATTGATCAATTTTTTAGTAACAAAAGAAAACTTAATCAATTTTACATACTTTTACAACACCACCACCACTACCACCATTTTGTTTTCTATACGATTGAATCGTCCTCAAGTGGCACTGCCCGTTTCTAAAACTCTGAAAAATCTTCCTCGCCGACACCTCAATGTTCACATTAAGTCGGCCCACGGCGGTGGCCACCTTGCACAGGTAGAAGACGGCGGTGTTGCACTGGGCAATGGCAAAGTAGAAGAAAACTCGTGAAAACGAGGATCCCAATCCTAATCCCTGAAAAAAGATCACGTACAGGAGATAGCACTGTACGAGAATGTAGTAGGGAAAGAGAGCAGAGAGCAATGGCCAACAAAAACGGTTGTACTCGGCGATTAGGCGACAGAGGAAGACGGTTCGAGACTGCAAAACTCGAAATGACGCCCAAAATGCCGTCACTTGACTGTGACAGTTTTTGTAATAGGAAATTTCATTTTGAAATAAAACTTCCTCATCATCATCACCAGTAACTAGAATTTTTTCAAAATTTGAGCCTCTTCGATTCTTGCTCTCCAGGTAGCGGTACCGTTTCAGCAGGAACCGCTGCAGTGTGTAGATGTACCGACAGGCGAAGACTATGAAGAGACTGGTGCCGAAAAGAGCTAAATTGAGCATAAATTGTCAGGTTTTTTTTGTTTCAGCTAAAAAAGAGGTGATTTACCGTAAATCATGTAGAACATGAAGAGAGGAAAGAGANCTTCAGCAGGAACCGCTGCAGTGTGTAGATGTACCGACAGGCGAAGACGATGAAGAGACTGGTGCCAAAAAGAGCTAAATTGAGCATAAATTGTCAGGTTTTTTTGTTTTAGCTAAAAAAGAGGTGATTTACCGTAAATCATGTAGAACATGAAGAGAGGAAAGAGAAACAGCCAAAAGAGTGCTGAAAAGGTGTTCAGTTGGTACTTCTGATTTAGTAGTAAATTGGCGTACAGGAAAAGATAAAGTCCAAATAGGAAAACGGCCAGCACCAATTGACTAGGTCTTTTTACCTTCAGCTGGAATGAACGCATCTCCTTGCTGACCGCCTTGCTCAATTCTGAAAAAATACAAAAATAGTTGTTTTTCATTTATTACCGCCCATTTAAAGTACTCACTTGTGTCGCCTAAAAACACTTGTGTCCTATTTGAATCTTTAGTTTGATTTACAGTTAGCTGATATTTGCGGCCAATTGCCGGCGTCACAACTAGAGCTCCAAAAACGAGCAGAGAAATGACCACATCAAGACCGATGGCAACGTCCATCTGCCGCCAAATGGCTACTTGAATTACCTGATGGGTAAATATCACCGGACTGCTGATCAGTGAGCTCAAGGTAAAGTTTGAACCGTTTTGAACCTGCATTCCAAACGTTCCAAAAAGTGAAGTCAGCAGAATGATGATCAATGGAAACAGAAATTGCCTTCGATGACATTTGACCTTGTTCAAGTACTCAAGCTCGGTTTGATCATTCCTTCCCTCTTCTTTATTTGACAAGGTGACCATTGGATCACATTGGTGGTGCAATGCAAGTAAATGCCGCATTGCGGCAGTGCTAAAATGACAAATAGTTGATTTTAAAGATTTCATAATTAGGCCGACTGTTGTGGTAGTTTTTAACTTTAAATTAAAAACCGCATTTATTTGTTTTGCGTTCATATAAAAAATTTGTTTGATAAAAAAATCAACTAATATTTAGTCGTTGAAAACAACTAGTTAAAAAACAAAAGATTAAGTCTACTCATTAATTAAATAAATGATAAAAAAGTTACAAGATTGACTTTAAAAGTTGAAAGCTATATACTGACGTACAAACAAAAAACAAAAAATTTAAGTTTTATTGATTTAAAAACTTGTCAAATATTTAACAACAATTTTTTGTTTTGTTTTTGCAAACAAACGTAATTCAATTTTAAAGTTTAAAACTCAATAGAGCTAATTTGCAATCATATTATCAAGTTTACTTTGTTGCTTGTAATGAAATCAATAGTTTTATAAGTGCAAACTTTTGAAACTTTGTTTCAATTTTATTTAGTACTTTGAAGTAGAAAGAAAAGTACTTTACAAAATTGATTTTGATAAAAACAAAAACATTTTGTGACAATTCTACAATATTTTGATTTTAATGATAAAACTTTTTTAAATAATTCAAGCACAAAAAAATACTTAAAATTTAAATCAAAAATAGTAGTTAAACACATTTTAAATCAATTTAAACTTAAGTTTGAGAACAAAACAAAAATATGATTACAAAAAATATTTTGCAATGTATTGGCACTGAAGAAAGAAGATCACAAAAACATTAGAACAAAGATAAAAGCAATTGTAGAATTTTAATTCCAAGCATTTTTCTAAACTGATTTAAAATTAAAAACTATTTTGGTTTTGAAAACTTTTTCTAATTTGCTTTTAGCATGTAGGTAAACAGTTTAAGTAAATCTCAGAATAATATACTTTGTATTAGTTGGGGACAATTGAATATTGAGCCTGCTGTAGCTGACTGTATCATCGAGGGAGGGCGCCACGACGGAGCGTGGCAGACAGCTGCAGTGAGGGAAAACTGTCTGCTTTTCTGCTGCCTTCATACAGCAAAAGCGAGTAAAGTTTTNTCATAAGTAAGCGTTAAAAAGGGTAGTGAAAAGCAAAAAATAAATAAACTGCAAGTCAACTGCAAATACTGCAGTACATGCAAATAAAACAACAGCAAAGCAAAAATCCTACAAAAGCGAGAGACAAATAGACGTAAAATTGTTAGCCTTACTGTCGGTGCTCTCGAAGAACATGAAATCCTAAGGGGGGAAAAAGCACAGAAACGTTAGCTTTATCAGAAACAAAAGCTTTTTACTCAAAGCTTTTAAAGNTCCTACAAAAGCGAGAGGCAAATAGACGTAAAATTGTTAGCCTTACTGTCGGTGCTCTCGAAGAACATGAAATCCTAAAAAGGGAAAAAACACAAAAACGTTAGCTTTATCAGAAACAAAAGCTTTTTACTCAAAGCTTTTAAAGTATACTGACAATGAGAAAGGTAGCCGCCAGGAGCGTCGCCTTCACCTGCACATCGAGGTCCAGCGGAAAGGTTACTCCGAAAAGGTCCGCATCGGTGAAGGCCTCCCTCGTGAAGCCGGACCACTGTTTGGTGATCTTGCCCACCTTCGTCTCTCTGTCCCTCGTCAGCACGTCAAAGACGACGTCCTTGCAGCAGCTCATCGTGAGGAAGGGGCCGGAGATTTTGAGCACCGTCTCACCGGAGGCGCCACTTTTGACGCTAAACTGCGGCGTACAGATGGACCAGTCCTGGTGGATGGAGCCCAGTTGTTGGCCGCTGACGCTGTACACCTCCAGTTCCTGGGCATTTTGTTTGATAAAAGGAGGTTTATTGTTAAGACTTTTTGATAAAAACTAATTAGTAGTTTAAAGTACCTGGTTGCAGCACGGCGTGCAGCAGCTGTTGCACCGCAGCGGCCGGTGGATGTTCATAATCTCCCGGCGGTAGTTGTCGAAGATCTTCATGTCGAAGGAGCGTGCCGGGCCGCAGCACTGCCGAGTGCAGCAGTCGTTGTCTAAGGAGGTTGATAAGAAAGAGGGAAAAAGAGAAAGAGATGATAAGTTTTGATGATAAATTTATCATTTTTAATGATAAGTTTTTTTGTACACACCTTCCACTGCGTAGTACACATTCTGGCCCATAGAGTTCTTGACGGCGTACTTGTTGTTCGTCTCCCAGCCGGTGAACGCTTCCAGCATTTCAATCTTCTGCTGCACTAGAAGCTGATCAATAACGGTCAGGTACTCCAGTCCGGGCGGGATGTTTGGATCGGACTGTTGCTGAGGTGGAGGGGCGAGGATTACTGAAAAGGGGGAAAAGAAAGGTATTTACTGATAAAGTGTTACTGAAATCTGATAAAAGAGGCGTACTTGGAGCGGCTCCAGGAGGCGGTGGCGGGTAATTGGCGTTGGCCACCACCGGCGGTCCCAGCTGCGGATAGACGCCCGGGTAGGCGGGATTTGTTGCACCCGGCTGCGTCTGCTGCACCGTCATCTGGTACATCTGCGGCGGCTGGTGGTACTGATAGGCCATGCTGCTGGTATAGAGCGAGGTAATTGGCACTGCCTGGTGATGGCTTCACTTCAACTAGTACTCAATGCAAAAGTCAAGTCAAGTCAAAGAAGGAGGTGAAAAGGGTGTCGACACTGGAGGTAAAGTTGATGCGGAACTGAGGCTGATGCTGAAGAAAACTGTTGGAACAGTCACAAAGATGGTTGTGTGGATTCCCCTAAAAGAGGATGACAGGAGAAAAGGGAGGGGTTCAGGAGAGATTCACTTCTGCTTCTGCTGCTGCTGTTGCACTGTTGAAAGCATCCCTTCCCTTTCTTCACTAGTCACTATTCACAGTAACGCGACCAGTAGCGAGCTCTTCAACGGCGGCTTTGCAGTGGTAGTGCTCGGCAGTGAGGCACAGCCATGTACAGAGAGGGAGAAAGTAGTGATCACTGTTTAGAATAGCAGCAGCAGACAGACTGAAACGACAGGCAAACACTGACAGACAGTGACCAGTGGCCTTGAGGGGAAAAAGCACAGCACAGCTATTCAGTGTCGTACTAAAACGGCACGGCAAAACCGGGCTGTTTTTCTAGTAGTTGTCTTTCAGTAGCTTTTCAATGCACTGCACAGTAAAAACAAACGACGTTGTGTTGAGGAATCTTCTCTCTCCTTTTCTCTCTCTCTCTCTCTCTCTCTCTCTCTCTGCTTTCACTCCTTCTTTTTGCTCTATTTCCATCTTCTATCTTTCCTTTCCTTTCCTGTTTTGTTTTCCCCTCATTTTGTTGTGTCTTTCTCTCTATCGCCTCTGTTTAGTGTCTTTCCAGTCTTCTTTTTTCCATTAGCATTGGCATTACTACCACCAGTTTGCTGCTGCTGCTGCTGTTGCAGTAGTGGCAGTTCTTTTTATTGCTCTTTTGCATTCTCTCCTCTCCTCTCCTCTCTTTTTCTCACAGCGATGTGATGAAGTGCTGAGGCAGCAGCGGCAGCAGTGGAAAGAAGTGTAGAGGTACTAAACGACAGCAAACACAGTCAGATGAGGATGAGCACTGGAGAAAGAGAGGGAGAAAAAGAGCAGCGGGAAAAGTTGGACAAAACCAAATCGCCGTGTAGAGACAAGGGGTGGCCGATGATAGTGGTGGTGGTGGTGAGGAGGGGTGAAAAGAAAAAAAATGCTAAAATGTAAACAAATGCAAAAAGGCACAATCTTTTTAGAATATTGAAAAATATTAATGATAGTCAATGAATAATTGAAACATTTTCTTTTATTTTAAATTTCAAAGTNTGCAAAAATGTAAACAAATGCAAAAAGGCAAAATCTTTTTAGCATATTGAAAAGTATTACTGATAATTTATGAGTAATTGAAACATTTTCTTTTTTTTTTAAATTTCAAAGCTTTGTTTTATCATTGTAGCTGTCCACTTTTTGTTTGTTGAATTAATGTTTTTGTGCGGTTAAGTAGTTGTAATAAATTAGTTACAAAACAACAAGAAAGTACTCTAAATAAACCCTACTTGTTTT
>NW_016177686.1:8044-8338 GCF_001687245.7 Rhagoletis zephyria | reverse complement strand
ATTCTGGCACTCTTCTCAAACACTCAACTTGATTGCAGTGAACCCCGGCGAATAGTACACCTAAAAAGAGAAAAAGAGAGAACCTCAACACACACACAGAGGCCACCAACAAGAGCAACAAAAAAGTACGGTGTGTCCATTAATTGAGCTGGCGTGTGCTCTCTCTCATTCTCGACCACCACGAGCAGCAACATCAGCAACAGCAGCGGCACTTCACCCCAAACGACGCCACTTTTGATGATTTTCGCCCTTTGGATTGAGTGGCCGAGGAGTAAACGAGAGAGAGAGAGAGAG
>NW_016177686.1:718-7822 GCF_001687245.7 Rhagoletis zephyria | reverse complement strand
AAAAAAGTGTGTGCGTGGAGTTTGATTTAAATTTACGCTTTTGCTTCAATGTTGCTGAGCAGCGGCAGCAGTTTCTACTTTTTAGTTAGAAAGTGCAGTGAAAAGCAGTGAAAATTCTTCTCGCCTCGCTTCGCCTCGCCTTGTCTCTGGTTCTTCTTCTTCTTCGCCTGGTTTGCCCGCGCGCGTACAGAGTCTAATCAAAACTGGTAATCCCCAGCGATCCATTATCAGCAGAGCGACTTTATTTGCTGCTGGAGCTGGTGCTGGTAGAGCTGGTGCTTCTTTTTTCTCTTTTGCTTCCTCTTCTTCTTCTTGTTTTATTATTCTTGTTTCACTTTATGTGCCCAGCCACCATTACCCCCTTCTTCTACTCCTCCTCCATTTTTTCTTGTTCNTTATTATTCTTGTTTCACTCTGTGTGCCCAGCCACCATTACCCCCTTCTTTTACTCCTCCTCCATTTTCTCTTGTTCTCCTATTCTTCCCTTTTTTTCTAATGGCGATAATTTTTTATTACGGTGACAGTTTAACTCGCTTATTTTTCGCTTATTTCCATTTACTTGTAGTCAAAGCTAGAAGATAGTTGCCTGGCTGCCTGCCTGGCTGCCTGTTTGGCTGGCTAGCTGGCTGGTTGCTCAGCCGCTTTTGGCGACAGTAAAGTTGGCGGAAAGTTGGAGAAAGAAAAAAAGAAGCAAGCGATAGCAGCAACCAGACCAGGCTGTTTTGTGTAAAAAAGAGTAAAAAGTCTCAATTCCTAAAAACTGGTGTGTACAAGTTAACGTTGAAAGAGAAAACAAAAATAGATTTGATTAATACTTTACGATTGAAACAGGAGGAGGAGAAGGATTTATGATTTTTATACAATTTTTCGCTGCTGCTTTGGTAGCCACACTCCAGCCACTTGATTTATTACCACTACCTAGAAGTGTCTACTACTGTTTCGACCGCTCCAGTGCTAGTACCCGGTATTATTCATCAAGCACATGAGCACACAGCACTTGACACCTCAAACCTGGTGTGAGTGTGAGGAAGAAGCCTCTGGAGCCACCGAAAAAAGCCGGCCACTCTGGGAATAAGTCAATTAAAGAGCGAAAAAGAGAGAGAATGAAACAGCAACTACCTTCAACATTGGACAGCGTCGTTTTTCAGCGTACGCGTGCCAATTTGTCACATGTGCACTGCACAGACACTCATTCACGTTTGTGCTTTTCTGGGGTGTCAATTCAAAGGGCCGAATCAATCTTCATTTGCACGTCATTAACGAGCAGACTCGTCGTCGACTGCCGAATTTTACCGGGTAAATTCAGCTGAATTTTCCTTCTCCCATTTTACGGGCAATTTTTTTTGTTTGCTACACTATTTGCATTTTACTACTGCTACTACTATTTGTTCAAAGCAATCCCAGTTTTGTCCTCAAAGCAAATGTTTTTTTCCTTCTTTTTCTCAATGAGCAAAGAGTAGAAAGGAGATGTATTTAATATTTAATGGTGCCGGGATTCTGCTGTTGTTGTTGTTTTAGTGAGAAAAGCAAAGACAGAACATGAAAAAGAAGGGACAGCTCAGCTCAAAAAGAAAAACAATCTCATGGAGCCAATTACGCGCGGGCCGAGCCACTTTCCATCTGACTGGCCGCGATTGTAGTCGCTGCAACTTTTAGCTTTTTCTTTTCCCTTGTCGTCCAAGATCCCAGTGCCGGTCCAAGTGTCCCCTGACAGATAAGTGTCAGTGTTTGTTGTTGGCAATTTCTAATTAAAATTTATATAACTTGTTTACCGAGGATTGATTAGTGGCAGTGGCAGTGGCGGTGGTAGTGGTAGTGGTAGTGGCAGGCTAAAATAAAAGGGAATGAAATGAAAGTAGGCATGGCGGCGAATGGACCATCACTCGACTGGAATCGGTAATGATTTTATGGTTTTTCTCTCTTTCTTCAGAGGGCAATTGGGGCGCACTCCTTGTAGTGCACACTACTGGCCAGGAACACGGACAGAGCAGGCCAATTGCAGCGCTTTCTTTCTCGTTTTGGCCAAAACACTGCTTGGATCATAAAACAATCGCCATAATGACCAGTGCACCGCCGCTAGTGCTGGTGGCTAGTAGGAATTAGTTTTGAATTTAGTTAATGAAAATTTGCCTGCTCTCTTTCTCTCTCTCCCTTTTTGCCTGCCGCCTAATGTGCCTGGCAGTGAATCTAGAATGCGCGAGAATCCAGCAAATGGCTGAATGAATGATAATGCATGTAACCCAAATTGACATTGGCACTTTGCGGTTATGTTCTAGCTGCTGCTATTGCAGAAAAAAAAGTAAAACAGACAGACAGAGAGCGAATTAAGTTTGCTTTGTTTCATAACAGTTTTCTCTTTCCTTCTCCCAACGAAATGGAAAGTGTCATGTCGTTCACTTTCTTTTTCGTTGTTTCTTTTTTTGCCATTTTGTCTATGTTTGTCCTTGTGAAAAGGAGCAGAAACCGCCAGCACTCATTGACGTGAGCCTGAGAAAGACTTGAGAAGGGAGAAAAAGCAGTGCAGCAAAGCGGCACAAAAACGAAGAAACGTCTGAGAAGTTTGAGAATTGACTTGAGAGAGNCGATAACAATTTAAACTGGGTAATGGTTATGACGACCAAGGCGAGAGAGAGAGAGAGATTAGATTAGATTAGATTATTTATTGTAAGCGAGCACCTAGTGGAAGGTGTTTCCGCTATGATGTGAGCATCCGTAAAAATAATTAAAGAATTGGTAAAGCCGTGGGAGTGTTAGTACTCAAATGAATAGCAAAAGATAGATTGAGAATGTGTAAGAAGAGGGGAGAAATAAGAAGAATGTGATAGTTTGAGAAATATTAATCAATGCGAGTCTTTAGATGTGAATAAATGTGACTGCAGAACGAGGAGAAAAGATTGTAGCGATTTTTGTCGTTGACTAGTTCGTGGAGAGAGACGCAACTGTGGAGTCCTAGTCGGGTCCTTTCTTGCATAAATTCAGGACAGTCGAGTAAAAGGTGATGAGCATTCTGGTGAACTCGAGATGAGCATAAATTGCAATATGGTGTGCGAGAGTGGCCAAATCGGTGTAGATAGGCCAAAAAGTGTCCATGTCCTGTTAAAAATTGCGTCGTAAAGAAATTAGATCTGACGTGAGGTGGAACAGGAAATGATGGAAAGAATTGTCTAAAAGAGTCGTTTGTATTCTGGTAAGCTTCAAGTAAAGAGCGTTTCGTGTTCAGCATTACGTGGTTCTCTAAAGAAGTGCCTGCTGGGAGCACGAGCAACCCCTTCTGAACTCGGAACTTGGTCTGTTTGTTTTCGAGAAAGGTGGTGATGGGTTCAATCCTTGAAAGAGTTGTCACACATGCCTGAGAGGTCGTCCTGAAAGCTTTGATAGAATTTCTTAAGATCACATATTCGAGAGACTGGAGTTTTTTCAAGTGTGATCTCAATGCTGAGCAAAGCCAAATTTCAGAACCGTAAGAGATCATCGGTCTGATAAGTCCTTTGTAAATATTTTGGCGTTTTCTTGTGCTAATCCCAAAAGTGTTCTTGCAGAAAGCGAATAGGAGGTTCTTCACTTTTCGGGTTTTCTCTATCACTGCATTTATGTGAGCATTTATATTAAATCTGTCGTTGTATCTGTGGTTCGAGATGGTGACGCCTAGGATTTTCATTCTTGAAACTGACTTTATTTCGATATCGTTCAGTGTGATGGTCGGTAGTTGAGTTTCATGAAAGTGGATCATATTTGTTTTCCTTTCGTTAATTTTGAGATTGTTTTGTGTTGACCACTCAGCAATGGTGTTGAGCACGCCTTGTACGTTCTGGCTAAGTAGCTGTGCTGTCCCTCCGGTGCAGACAATGCTGAGGTCGTCAGCATAAGCGTACAGGTGGACGTCTCTTGGTATCACTGTCTTCAGCAGTGGGTTGATAACAAAATTCCAGAGCATTGGCGAAAGAGGAGATCCCTGAGGGCAGCCTCTGGAGGTGTGCTTTGTGTAGTTCAGACCATCATGGGTGTACGTTACTGATCGGTCCTTTAGGTAGCTGCGGATGATGACTACCAGTCTTGATGGAAAACCGTAGTTAATCATATTTTGGATAATGATATCCCAGTCTGCACAATCAAATGCTTTTGAATAGTCGATGGCGAGTAGAGATGTTAGGTGTTTTCTTTTGTTGTCCAAAACGGCAGAAGTTATGCTGTGCAGCGCTGTGATTGTTGATTTATGCTTGGTAAAACCGTGCTGCCTGGAACTCAGCATTTCTCGATCTTCCATGCACTGCTGCAACTGAATTAGGATGAACTTTTCGAACACCTTACTGAGTGAGGAAATCAACGTGATCGGTCGATAGCTGTCGGGAGATGAGTAGTCTGTCTTGTCAGGCTTAGCAAAAATCACCAATTGGGATCTTTTCCAGCTGGTCGGGAAATGGCCTAGTTCTAAACAGTGCGTGAACAATCTGGCTAAAGGAGGCGCAATAAATTCTTTGATTTGCTTAAGCATCCCACCAGTGATGTTGTCCGGACCTGGTGCTTTTTTAGAATCCGAATTGCTGATCAGTCTAATGATCGTCTCTTCGGTGACTGCAAACTGGATGTCGTTCGCCAGCGTTGGAGTTACTTGATGAGATTGGGTAGAAGCGTCAGGAAAAAGACCGTTCATTAGGTTTCTGATCACTGTAGGGTGATCGTTTGGGGCAGAGCTCTCTAGGATCGGAAGGGATAGACATTTAGGACTAGTGATTGTTTTGATAAGTCTAAAAGTGTTTCCCCACGTATTGTTGGAATGAGCCTCCTCGAGAAACTTTCGCCAGCTTGTTTCTTTCTTTTTCCGGATCGTCCTCGTGTATCTGTTCTTATACGCTTTGTATTGGTCGTATTTTGTTGTTCTTTCAATTGGGTCTGTCTCATGGTTAAATCGATTCCTCAGAAGTCTCACAGTAACTTGCATTCGACTCAATTCCTCGTCCCACCAAGGTGAGCGAGGGGGTCTAGGGTCCTTCCTTTTTGTCGGCATACTTCTAAAAGCAGCTTCTGTGATAAAGCGAGTCAGTTGATCCGTGCAAGAGTCTATCTCTGCCGTCGTCTCGATCATGTCGATAGAGGAGCACATGTCCTGGAATTGAGGAGTATCAAACTGTGCTTTGAAAAGAGACCAATTTGCCTTGTTCTCATTGAAAGTCCTCGTGCTAAACGGTATTTTCAAAGGAACGTTCTGAGTCGTGGAGAAATCAAATGTAATTCTTTTGTGATCGAATATAGTGTTGGTATGAGATATGGCTGTCCATCGAGAAATGTGGTTGATTGCTCTGTCGTTGCTCAGTGTCAAGTCGATCACACTGGTACCTGATTGCGATTCGTAAGTGGTCGTGTTCATGTTGTGAATCAGCAGTTCTCTTTCATCGATAAACTCGGCTAGTCGATTGCCTTGAGTATTTGTGTGGTGGTCGTGCCACAAACCGTGTCTTGCGTTGAAATCTCCAGCAAGGATGATTGGAGAAGAAGGGAAATCCGCAAAAATAGATCTCAGCTTAATAAGGTGGTCGTTTGTAAGAGAATGTGGTTCAAAATAAGCATTGATCACAACGACAATCGAATCTTTGAGTTGTATCTTTGTCGTCGTAATGTTTGAGTCGGAGTAGTCTTCCAGAAACTCTGTATAGAGGTCTGGATTCGAAATTAGCGTTGCTGTCTTTGGTGTGGCCGCATTATTGTATTGCAGTCTAGATCTCAAAGGAAAACCTTTGATTCTTGTACTGCCTGAGCTTCCTGTGTAAGGTTCTTGAAGTAAAGAGATGTCTGTGTGAGAGGTATTGTGTACGAATTCAAATGTTGCTGTTGGACTTTTTCGTAGGTTCTGTTGTGAGAAAGAGATTGTGTTGGTCATTGATGACAGGGGTAGTGCACTGTGTTGTATTGGGTTCTTTCTTGTACACGAGTGATTTGTAGTTTGTATATTGGGCAGGATTCGGTGTTGGGAAAATGGTCAGTGCTTGCCTTGTGCTGGGGAGACTTAGAGCAATTAGAACAATTCTTTTTGTTACAGCAAGAGTGGTCGAGTGTTTTGGTCTCTCCACAAATTCTGCAAGTCTTCGCGAGTCTACAGTCATTTGTCTTATGGTCAAACTTGAAACAATTTTGGCATTGGCGAACAAATACTTTGTCCCGGACGGTGCAGCACTGGCCAACAAGGTAGATGCGCATGTGGAGTTTAGTTTTGATGATCTCATAGGCAGCAGGTGATACGCGGAAGGCCGCGTCAATTGTTCCTGGACGATGTGATTCTCCGAGTGAGTTGTTGTTGTTTTTCAGAGGAAACAAAAATCTTATGCCTTCACTTTGATCCTTCAATTCGTCATTCATGTTCATCATCTCATTGACAATTCCGTTGAGATCAGTTCCTGAAGAAATGTGTTTAATGATTATTGTTGGGTCTTTGAGTGTCGGGGTGTAGGCAGAGCAAAGATCACTGGTAGAGATGTCGTTATTTATTTCGTCTAGCAGGCTAGCAGTAGTGCTATCTTTAGGTTTCTTAACAACAATAACTTTCCTGTTGTTTATGATGGCGTTAATTTTGCACTTGGGTCCTGAGGCACGTACTATGGCCTTGACTTTGTTTTCGATGTCAGTGAGCGAGTTGTTGTTAGTTGGTTTGATGATGATAGTGTCATCAGCTTGTTTGGTGTGTTGAATCATACGAGGTTGCGATTGTGTGATGTGAGCGTAACTTGGTCGTTCCGTGATCGCCTTTTCGATCTGAGACTTTTCTCTGTTTACAAAGGTGGTAGCAATGATGTTTAGGGCGGTGATTATTGAAATCAGATCTTTCTTGTCCGGATCACCTTCTTTGTAGGTCAAATTCTTAGTACATTGTAGATGCAGTTTGTACAGATCAGTCGAATCCAGGTTGGGTATCAGATGAGTGTCAGTGAGGTATTTGTCGTACTCAGAATTGTCTTCTGAGTCGACAGAAAGGTCCCTCTTCTTCTTCTGTCTCTTTGCGGAAGTTTTCCCCATGCCTAAGCAGGCCGGAAACGCTTCAGTAATGGGATTTCGGGTTTGCAAAATGTCGGAAAAATTCGGCGCGATGTTGTTGTCACGGCGTCTATTTCGACT
>NW_016177686.1:0-597 GCF_001687245.7 Rhagoletis zephyria | reverse complement strand
GAGAGAGAGAGAGAGAGAGAGAGAGAGAGAGAGCTCTTCTCTCATAATAAGCAAAAGAAGAAGGGCACACAAGAAGACTTTTTCCTATTAGGCGCGCGAGCATAATGAGAAGATTGAGAAGAATGCTCACGAGCAGCTCTATGGGGGCTTTTTTCCTCATTCCTCTTTCCATTCGTTTTGTTTCCTTTTTCATCTCATTTCTAGTTGCTAATAAAGAATACGAACTCGAGGTGCTTTTTGCAGTCTTNAGAATAAGAACTCGAGGTGCTTTTTGCAGTCTTGATGAGTCTGTTTCAGTTTTCCTCTTCTTCCGAAGTGCGTTCACCTCATCTGAAGTGTGATCAGGCAGGCAGGCTGGCTGTGTGGGGCAATCATCATCATCATAATTAGAGTCTCTCATTCTCCTCGCTTACTTGTTGCCATTTGGGACTGGCGTTTTTGCTGCATTTATTCTCTAACCTCATCTCTTTCCTTCTTATCTCCTTTCTAGAATCACCTTTTTCAAGTGGCAATCTTCTTCTTCCTCTTCTTCTTCCTCCTCCTCAAATCTTACTACTTCAACTCATCTGACAGCTCAAACTCATACACTCATCCTCA
>NW_016177685.1:0-8338 GCF_001687245.7 Rhagoletis zephyria | reverse complement strand
TAATCGTATTGTAATCTTTATTATGCCCCTACACAGAGATCGTCATACTTATATAAATCGTTATCGTATTGTCATCATTATCGTTATCTTCATCGTAATCCTTTTTCGTGATTTGAATCGTACNATTTGTATTGGAAATGAAATTGTAATTGAAGTTGTAAATATAATTTCAACCATTATTGTGATTGTAGTTTTAATTAGAATCAAAATTTCAATCGTTATTCTAATTGTAGTTGTATTTGTTTTTGTTATTGTAAATGTAATGTAATTGTAGTTATAGTAATAATTGTAGTTGTAGTTCTAATCATAATCCAAAAAGAATTCGTAATCGTATTGTAATCTTTATTATGCCCCTACACAGAGATCGTCATACTTATATAAATCGTTATCGTATTGTCATCATTATCGTTATCTTCATCGTAATCCTTTTTCGTGATTTGAATCGTACTGTAATCGTTATTCTTATCATAATGTAATTGTAATCATTTTTTTTTTTTCTTACGGTAATCATAGTCCCCATAGTATTTTAATTGGAATAATTTGCGTTATCCATATGGTAACCTTGTTTAAATCATCATGGCTATCTTCAAGGTAATCCTCTCCGTAAAAGTAATCGTTCTATTATCGTTATCGTTATCCTTAAGGTAATCCGTTTCTTTATCAAAATCGTAATTGCAGTCGATTACGAGGCTAACCGCCATTCCTATTAATTTGCATTCGCATTTTAGCCAATTTGAAATACAAGCAATCGGAGCACTTAAGGCCTCCTTTTGAATCTAACTTCTTGGTTTTCACTTCTTGCGTAGCTAACTTAATAATTATTTTATATAAGGGAGATGAGGTAACTCCCAATTCACCAAAAACCTTTGCATATATTCGCTCAATATTAACTAAACATAATTTACTCAGCCCAATTGGATTGCATCTCATTGTGAAGGAAATTTAGTGAGCTTGTTGCATGCAGCAACTGAAACAAATGTGACAATAACTAAAACGCAAAATCAACTAAACGAATTTTTGCTATCCGCAGCCACATTATGCCAACACCAATAAATTTGGAAAACAAATTAAAATACATTTGCACTCTGAGCGAATACACGCGAGCATAAAATTTGCTTAATTATATACATATTTGCTTTTATCTACATTGCAAATATATTCGCTTTTAAGTGTATTACTCTGTGTTCATATGTATCTTTGCATACCTACGCAAAACAGAGCGCATCGTCAAGTACATACATATTTATAACTAAACGCAGTATTTCTACTTCACAATCTAATTGTTTGTGGTCTGTGAACAACTGAATTATGCTGCAATTAGGTAAACCCAAGCAAACCAAATGGGCAAAATTAAACACAAACACCTCAAATACACTGACAAGTAGTTGAAAATGAATATACATATGTATGTTGTATGCATATAAATACTATGCGTATACATATGAACACATAGTAAGCATATTTCATTTACAAGCTTCTTTCGTTGAGAAATGATATGACGAGCATACCTTTTTTCGTCCTACAGTGCGTATACTTAATCGTGTTAAGTTAGGCAGAGTTACGTATGCGCCATGGATGACGTGCTTTAAATAAATGATCTATTTTGAAGTTTTTTTCCTATGAAATTTTGAGTTCGGCTGTTTCATACTGTATGTCAGCTCTATGTCTTTTGGAAATAAATTCAAAAGAAGTGCCAACATATTTGGCCTCTGGGATGGTAATGCAAAATAAATATAAACTTTTGCTGAATATTCTCGGGTGCTTTTTTAGAATATGCCAGCAAAATAAGCTATTTGCTACATTTTCACCAAATGCCGAGAGATGCGACTCGCTTCGCAGCTTTTTCTAATCATAACGATAATGATAAGGACAACCATATTCACATAGAAATTGGATATAAAGAGGATTTTGGCAATATGACTAGGCTCTAAAATCACAAAAATTTTTGCCACCAACTCTGAAGAACGTATTTGTACAGCCAATTACATTTTTTTTTTTTTCAAAACAAAAAAATGCATCTATGTATTTCATGTATGGAATTAACAATAACAGCCACGCTGTCAAGCTTAGATAGCGGCGAATCAGCTGCACTTGATAGTAGTAGGTTGAATAAGGAAATGGATTAGCAACAAGCAAGCTTACGGGGTGTACATAGCTCAGTGGTTAGCGCTACTGGCTTTGCACATCGATGACGCGGGTTGGATCCCTGCGAAAAGTCTAGAAATAAAGAAGTCTGAAGAGGAGATGTGGTGATCTCCGAAATAGCTGATATACCTTCTACCGCTTAAGCAATATTGTTTTTCCATTCTTCCTAACAAACAAATTGTGGTACAAAACTCAATAACACTATTGAAATCAAAAAATTCTCATTTAGTGGATTGACGGATTTACGGGTCGAAATTTTAATTAAAAAAAAAGACCGCGTCGTTAAAAGGAAAAAGTCAATAGAAAAAAATATTTTTAAATAAAGCTAAATAAATTGGATTCCTATCTGAATTAGTATGCTGACTGCATTACCGATGAAAAGATATATGTCCATGCTAGTTTTGCCCGCTCTCTGAGTTGCGGTCAGTGTTGTCATCGATTACTCCCTTGATCCGAGTTAAGTTTGGGAACTAACTCTAGGGCTTAATCCAGATCAACTGCAGTTAATTCCAGAGATAATTCCGAATTAAGCAATTGATCCGGATCAACGCTGCCGTCTGTTTATGCTTTAAAAATAATTAAAAAAGTAGAACTGAGAAGGTTGCGTTAAAATTTCAAACCGATCGGTTGAATGGAAAATAGCTTTCTGAGGAAAATATTAATAATAAAAAAATATTTTTCGAATCAAAATTTTCAGAAAATATATATTTAAAGATGCATATGTATGTTTTTTCATTCCGAAAATGCGACAAATATCGTCTTTCTGAAGTGTTTATCTGCGTATAACCCTTCAAAGGCCTCCCGCTGTAAGTAGGTTTAGCAATGCATCCATAGCAGCCCAAGATGTTGTAGATAAAACTCTCACTGTGCTGATTGATGGTCTGCTCCATCAAACCACAGATGCAAAGCTGAAAATTAGTCTTATTAAACAGGCATAAATCCATAGGAGTTTTCTTGGTGACTGGCCCCTCGATTTTTATAATAACGAAGGGCATCTGCTACTAGGCAGTAAAGAAAAGTCATCCCTACCAACATGCAGCGAAAATCATTTTCAAGATCTCAAACAAAGTTCAGCACCTTCTGTTCTAGGTACATAAATTAATGCGAATACATTTTAAAATGCAACATATTCTTCGCACAATCATTTTTGAGGGCATACGAATGCATTCATAAAACTGAATTTGTTAAACTGATGTTTCAAATTTTTCCCACCTCCTCGCTTCTGGCCAACGTTTTGGTATACCTCTTGACACATCTTCACCAATAATTAAACTAATTGAACTGCGTTTTGTAGAAGGGATTTCTAAGTACGTTCTAATTATTGAAAACCATATGCGCACAAAACCAGTTGTATAAATACATATCTAAATGAATTCTAATATAAATACATATATGCATTAGAGTGCATTAAATCGAAAAGCAAAATATATAACTAATTTACTTTGATATTTGTACATTCATGGAAATAGAAATAGCAATGAAATTTTTGTATGCAAAATTCATAGAATTTCATTGGCTGTATTCACAATGGTATTACGGATGTACACTAGGCATATGACTTTTTTTTTAATTAAGTATACCTCTTTAGGAGAGGATGAGGAATGCTAAAAAAAGTCCAAGAATGTATGGAATAAAATTAGTTTGCAAAATTTTTAGTTTGTAGTAGAATAAAGAAAACCTCTGGGACTTCTAAATGAAGTTTTAGTTAACAACTTGTACATAGGCTACCAAATTGACAAAAAAAAAACTTTGCAACATCGAAAAGTTCGATATGTCTAACACATATGAAGCATTTCTGGTAACTCGGCAGGACTCGAGGGGACATACAAATTCTTAAGCGATATCATTTTGTTTATTGAATATCTTCCAGATATTAAAAAATAAAAATAAAATAATTTTTTCTATCAAATTTAGTTGAGTTAAATAATTTAATGTTCATTATGGGCCCTTTCAGACCAATTAAAAATATTCTAGAATAGCAATTTTTCTGGACAAACATATATTTTCTCCTAACAATCGAATAACTTAAATTTGTATAGATTTAAAATCATTCAATTATACTGCAAAAAACGCACAAAATTTTTACAAAAATGCAATTTCTGTTGAGTTTTTCATTATTCCTCATCTTCACCGCACAGGTATATTTAATTTGAAAAAAGTCATATGCCTAATGCACACATGTAGGAATATATTTATGTACCTATATATGCTTGATACAGTGGCACGTCCTCACATATGTGTTGCATATATGTATGTATCTGTAATTGTGCGTATGATATCGCTGCATCGAATTTGGAATTTTACCGCACGCATATCATTTCCAAAGTTCTCTTATTTTAATTTATAAATTATTTGCCATGCACCATTTGTTGTTGCTGTAATACATCACATTTTTGTTTAATTTACAGGTTAAGGCAAATACATGAATATTTAAGCAGGAAATTTGATATCTGTAATGCAAATAATTCCTACATACAATTAGCTATTAGTGCCCATGTAAATATCTAGCACGCCAGAAATAATTAAGCATAAACAAATATTTGGCTAAATAAATAGATTGTAAACCAAAGTGTGTACTTCTTATTTTCGGTCATCCATTCGTGGCAAC
The DNA here is from genome assembly GCF_001687245.7 of Rhagoletis zephyria. Taxonomy (NCBI): domain Eukaryota; kingdom Metazoa; phylum Arthropoda; class Insecta; order Diptera; family Tephritidae; genus Rhagoletis; species Rhagoletis zephyria. The sequence goes on along the minus strand of NW_016177685.1, from coordinate 3,585 downwards.
GCTACTTTTAAGGCTATATTCTCTAGAAGGTTTAAATAAGCATTTAGGTGTAGAAAATGTATGCGCCCGTTGAGGAGTGTTTACAATATCAGATGATAGTACTTACCAAGAAATGGTATCCTATAAAAATATCTCTAAACCTTCAGGTTATAATCTCTCAGTAAAACTTTAGTCGACGATGCACAACCATATCCTTTCTCTTATCTCTGATCCCCTTTCTGAGCTTCCTTTTGCTTGTATTCGCTCCTACTGCAATTATTGACTCGGCTATAGTCCAAACTTTGCGACTGCTGGATGTTGCGATTTTGAGCACTACAGTTCCAACTTTTCCAGAAACCGTGAAATACTTTAACATTATTGTGTAATTCTTATATTGGTTGCTGTATGTCCGTAGACAGAATTAGAACCCCCTCTGCTCAAGGAATCTTCGTTGTGGGTTCATCCCCTTAAATATTATCATTGACTTCGTTTGGTGAAACAACAATAAGTGGTTTACGATTATGGTGTACACTGAGGGGAAACAATATTAAAATCAAATAGAAACGNTGTGGGTTCATCCCCTTAAATATTATCATTGACTTCGTTTGGTGAAACAACAATAAGTGGTTTACGATTATGGTGTACACTGAGGGGAAACAATATTAAAATCAAATAGAAACGTTGATCTTACTATAAACGTCAACGAAAGTACTGTATATTGTTAAATATTCAATTCAATTACGCGCATATTAAAATGACCACTTTCGTACTGAAAAGGCATCCGTGAAGTGAATAATCAAGAGAAAAACTAAAAAAAGAATTTAATTTGCATGTTGCCTGCAGTGGAATTCGAACCCAACCATCTCCGGACATACACAACTGGTGGCAAACATCCTTGCGTACTCAGCTACACCCAGCCATGTAAATTTTCTTTCAAATGTTGAATATCCATCAACACCACAGCACGCGATTTGAACGGATAAACATGTATGTACTACGTATGTATGTGTGTGTTGCCACCGCTCTCAGAGCGGCGCTCTGCATGCTTGGAGTGCGTATGTACACTTACATATACATATGTACATACTCAGATGTGAACAGTCAAATACGTGCGTAATAAATTTTGTATGAAAACAATATTTTTAAATACGAACATTTTTAAACGATAATTAAATATAAAGTATTCATTTTTACTATGCATTATTTCCCTCAGTGTATGCTGATGAATTATATGGAGCACATATATATGCTCCACGATTGAATGTAGTCCACACTAACTATTTCAAATTACTGGCGCACTGAGCTCAGTCTGGTAGACAGCGCGAAGGCTTAAGAAATTTTGCTGGATCTTTATCTTTGGGGCACTGGCCCCAACTTGACGCGCAAATTTTTAATAAAGATAAATGTGATGATGAAAAAATAAATGACAACGATTAAGACACAAAAAAGAAGGAAAAATTGAAGATAAAGACGAAAATTATACATACATAAGAATTATGTTAACTGAAAGGGTAAGAAAATTCATTGAAATTTTTGGATAAGAATCCAGATATGTATATCCAGTTCTCAGAAATTTAATTATCGAAAGTTATCAAGTCTCTTATCGCCGAAATTTACAGTTATCGAAATATATCGGATCTTCAATTTATTTAAGTTATCGGAATGTATCGAGTTATTGAAATTGATCAATGTTTAATGAGTTATCGGAAATTATCGAGACGCAGAAGTCGAAATTATCGAGTGCTAAAAATTTATCGGACTAGCAAAATTGATTAAATTAATGAAATTAAATTTTATATAATAATCAATATTAATCGAGCTATCAAAATTAACAGGGATGTATCGAGCTATTCAAAACTATCGGGTTATCGAAATATGTATGTTTATTTATCGAAATTTCGTGGTAGTTTTCGAAATTTGTCGGTTTATGAAATTGAAGTTTTTGGAATATTCAAAATATTTTGGGTTATAAAAATTTCTAGACTTATATGAATTTGTCGAGTTATCAGTGTTTATCGATTTATTGTATTTTATTGAGTTATCAGAGAAATTTGTCGATAGATAGGAAATCGATTTATCGACTATATTTTCCATTTTAATCGCATGCGAGGCCCAAGAGAAATGAGTGCGCCACCGCATACGTTGGGTGTTAATCGGCACTTGTTTCTAGATGCCTTAAGATGTATTAAAAAAAATATATATACATCAAGAGCTGACGGGTGTGTCAAAGAAATATTTTTTTCACTCGTTCCTCGTTCCCAAAATTTTGACAATAAATTGTGTTTAAACTGGAAATTAAATTTTTAAACATGCTCAATTAAAACAAAAGAAGGCTTTTTCAACAAATGTCAATCAGCATCTGTTGCGCCAACTTTGTGCAGCACAACGAGAATAAAGATGTTTTAAGTATCTTGATCTGTAATAAACAGGACTACCTTTTTTTGTAAACGCCAGTATATCTGATTTACAGAAGTAATGTCAAGCTGACACAATTTAAAATGATAATAAAAAAACATATGGATTTTCATATTTCATATCCTTAACACACTTTTACATGATACGTAAAATTTGTATCTCTTACAAACATACATATATTGTCAAAGCAATAACAATAAAGAAAATCCTTTTTAAGCATAAGTGTCACACGCATGCGAGCACTTGAATGGGAATGTCAAGCAACAAAAAAGGAAAAAAAATAAAAAATTATTGTATTGTAGTAATATGAAAAGGTATACAAATTTAGTTCATTCAATACACAAAAGTATTCATATGTACATATTTATACGCATATATGTAGTATGTATACAGGTACTTGTGTAAGATATATAGGAAGGAGCATTAAATACACGAGCGCATACATACTTGTATCTACAGAAACATATCTAGAAATTTATATGTTAATATACACACATACATACATATACATATCGATGTGTTTATGCATCATGTCCTTAAAAACCGTAAGCCTGATAGATGGCTATGCAATTCGCGCAACGCCGGCACACTGACATACTTTAGTAGTTCATTAAAATATATGTACATATGTATATATGTATATGAGTGTATGAGTGTAACTAAAAGCATATGAAAGATAATAAATGTTCAAATAAGTTCACATACAAGCCGCGTACTTGCAACAAACATTAATATACGTCTGCGGCAGTGAATAAATGTTGGAAGCAGGAGGGCGCCAAATAAATGGGTCGAAGCAGTGAATACGCAGAAATAGAGAGGATTTTTTTGTAAAAATTAAAGTTTAGGAATAAAATGAAAAAATATTTATTTTAATGCGAGGAAAAGTTCTAAAGTTACGAAAATTGAATCGCTATGCAAAGGAAGGCGGAGAAGTTTAAAAATAAAATAAAATAAAACAAACCAAAGTTAAATTAAATTAAATTAAATTAAATTAGATTAAATGAAAAAATAAAATAAAATAAAATAAAATAAAATAAAATAAAATAAAATAAAATAAAATAAAATAAAATAAAATAAAATAAAATAAAATAAAATAAAATAAAATAAAATAAAATTAAATCAAATAAAATAAAATAAAATAAAATAAAAAATAAAATAAAATAAACTAAAATAAAATAAAATAAAATAAAA
>NW_016177684.1:0-8338 GCF_001687245.7 Rhagoletis zephyria | reverse complement strand
TTTTTCGCGGAAAAATTAACCAAAAATTTACTTAAAGCGCCGATTGGATAGATTTGTGTAAATAAAAGTGCGAAAAAAACGATCGAAAGACATTTAAAAAAAAAAATAATTGGTTGTGTGTTCGCGCCAATTTGTAAGGGAACAACCTTTAAGTTTATTGGAATACAAAAAAAAATCTGGAAGCTAAAAAACAATGACAGTAACCGCATTTGCTGCCGCAATGCACAGACCCTTCTTCAATGGATACGCCACCATGCAAGGTTAGTAAAGTAAGAAAAGTTGTTTTATACAAATTTTGATACATAAATACTCGAGAAAAATTTTCGAAACTTTTGGTAGTTTTGAGGAAATATACCAATTTTACCTTTGAAACGACAAAAGCAATAAAATTACAATTTTTGTAATTTAATGCCTAGTGGAAATCTGGCATTACGTAATCAAATTTTTTTTTCAAAGCATAGAACTTTAAAATTTAATTAAAATCATGAGATTACATAAATTCAAACTAAAAATTTACTTCATTAAAAAAGATACTTTCGTGCCGTTAGTATTTGAATATAATTTCGGACATGTGGGCGCCCCTACTGCCACGGGTGTGTCGCATTCTGGAAATTCATTTTTCGTCTCCCAAGGCGTCCAATGTTTTCGGTTTGCCGCGCTAATCTCTGGTGTATTTCCTTTACTAGAAGTGCAACAATTTTGCTTATTGACACCACCATAAAGCCAAAAATAAGCCTCATTAATAAACAGAATATTTCGATAAAACAAGTGGGTTGACTTTCAATTGATTTTGTGCCCATTGACTGATCGCACAGCGCAAATGATGCACCAATTGGATCTGGAAAGGTTGTAAGCCTAGATTAGGTTGAATGGAATGGAATGGAATGGAATTGAGAGTGTCCGGTAAAACCATGAAAAATAAGTTTTTCTAAACACGCAGCCAGTATTGTCCATTCATTGTACATAAGGCCTAGAGATAGGATTTAGAGGAAAGGGTTATATAGGTTTGGTGTGAGTTTATTGCTCCTCTGAAAACTTACCAGGCCTCTTTATGAATCCTAGAAGTTTTTTTGAAAGAAAGGGAATGTATCTCGTCCGTTCTCAATACATCCGTCTCAAAAATTTACCATTTATAACTGGCGAAAAGCCGGACAGTGGCAGAGAAAACGTTCCGTACTATCCGTATTAACCAAACAAGATGTACATCGTGGACCGTCGGTGATGCCTATGTTGACCATACGTCGTTCCCATGGATTGTGCCCCGTAAGCAGTCCTGGGGTATACGTTTGTACTTAGGAATCCGGTATACTTAGATACATGCCTGCGGCCGCCGTTATACGAACGCAACGACGAAATTATCGTGTAAAAAAGGTTGCTAAAATATTCGGAGATACATATTTTCTATTCTTCGCAAATAGGTATTACGGAACCTACCAAAATCCAACCAGGCCTACCAACCTACCAAATGAAAAAAAAACCTACCAGTTTTGTTAGGAAAAGCCCATGTGTGGCAACACTGATACCCATTCTTTGTGGATGGCCAGCCACCAGGATAGATATGCACCGTAAGCTATCCTGTAGCCATTCTGCAATTCTTCCTTTCCTTGATAGCCGTAACAAGAAACGAGTAACTAACAGTTTAGCAGGGAGTTAACTCATTCCATTTAGCCCTGAACTGCCTAATCCTACTGTCGTCTTTTTCATTACACAAGTGTTGATGTAGGCTTTGAATGTAGACCGTCCGTTCGGGATGCTGACTTGCCCAGCGCCCTTGACAGTCTCATCTGCTTTTTCACTGTCCTCTATGCGTTCTGTTTGCGACCAGCCTGTCAATGCCCTTCCGGCTGCGAAGGACGTTTTAAGATTAAATACTATATTATATCTAATTCTTCTTCTTCTTCTTATTTGGCACTACAACCGTTTGTCGGTCTGGGCCGAGACCAAAAAGCTTCTCCAATTTCCTTTCTCCTGTGCGGATTTGTGCCAGTTGCTCATACCGAGTACAGACTGGTCCTTCTGCACTTGGTCCTTCCGCCCTTGCTTTCGTTCTCCACCCATGGGTGCGGAGTCGAGGGATCTTTTCACCGGAGCGTCGTCATCCTTGCGTTCAAAATGTCCAAGCCAGCGAAATCGCTGTATTTTTATGCGCTTAACTACGTTCGTAAAAAGCTCATACAGTTCGTCAGTCCATCTTCTCCTATACCCGCCATCTAAACGAACAGGAACCTAGGTATACAAAGTCCTTCACTGCTTCAAAGATATAGCTGCCAACAGTGACGTCTGCCCCGAAACGCGTGGACTCTTTATATGTTGCCTGGAGGTACTTTTTCTTGTCTTCATTCCCCGCTAGACCAACCTCTTTAACTTCTTTTTCTAAACTTGGAAATGCTGCGGTTACACCCCTTTGTTTCAGACCTACGATGTCGATATCATCTGCGTACGCTAGCAACATCGTTCTTTTCCTTTACATGGTGCCGCCGCTATTCAGATTGGCAGCTCTTTTAACGCTTTATATCTAAGTATACGTTTACTCCTGAGCTGCTTTTCCTTTCCGTGTAGGCTATCTTTGGTGCTATCCTCATAACGAAAACCTGCGCTGGTCAAAGTAACCTTACTGCCCGCCCGACATTCAATTGCCGACACTATACTTCGACACCCACTCTCGTTACCATTTAAGAGTCATCCGTGGAACTTTTTAGGGATCTATGGCTAGGTTGCATTCTCTTACGCCACTCCTCCTCCTCAGTCGTGGTGCGATACATTCGTTCCCAATTAAAGCAAGGTGCCATACAATCTGTACTGCCTGAGCTTCTAGCAACCATTGTGCTGTGCAAATATTTCTCTAATTGAATTCCCTATGGCCGTCAATCTAACTGCAGCTGCACGATTTTCCGCGATTAGGTCAATAGGCGGAAAACTGACGACTCAGGTGAGAAGACCCGAACGCTTCCATGATGCACAGCCCAGCGAGACGCTGAACCTTCTCCATTAGCCACAGGTAGGAGGACTTCCAACACACCAAAGAACCATTGAGTAGTATTGGTCTGACTATTGCTTAGTATTTAGGACCGATGCAATATGCCTAAATGATGTTCAGGTCAAGGTGCTGGCATGATAGTTTCTGGGATTGTAACCGAAGGTTCAAGCTTTAATTCAAGTCTAAGTGAAAGGCTTAGTAACATTTGTTTGCTCGCTTGAGCTTCTCAAACATTGCCAAAAATACGATTTTGTGGCACTTTGTCCACGTGTTTCCAAAATCTGGAGTTGACGAAAACTGAACCGAAACAGTTCTTAAACTAGTTAGATATTTTAGGCTGGCTTTGGCTTGTGCTGCTTCTTCTCAACATTTCCGAACCATTATCACAGTCACTGTCTCGAATCCACATTCAATTCGTTTCCAAATCATACTATTCCGTATAAGCTTAGTCACCTGCCCTAGAATAGGCCATTCTGCCTGTTGTTGAAAGACCATCGTAGCTCACGATTAATAAAGTAAGGTCCGTTACGAAGGATGGCTAAGTATTGATTCAGGATTACTTTTAGGTAAAAGTATGACAAAACGGGCATTGATCCCAAGAGGTAGAAGGGTGATCAATCAATTTAGATTTCCCGAATGACAATCAAAGTAAAATTTCCCATTTGATGGCAAACACTCCCAACACCAAATTGTATGGACTTTTTTCGTGCCATACTCGTGAGTAAGAATCGGTTGAGTGCAAGCATTTGTAACTTATGTACTTGATTCTGATTGCAGTCAAATTCCAATAGTATATTAGCTAAATCTTGCTTTTTGGAGGTTGTTTGAGTAAAAGACCCGGTTGAGCGTCTGCGATCAGCTACGCAATATTGACTTCGTGTCCAGTAGCCAAGCAATTAAGTCCTGCGGTCATTCTGTATAAATTTTATCGGTTGGCCTGAGTCACCATAACATAAGCCGCAAGTACTTGCCCAGAAAAGGTGTGGGTGATTGTCGAATATTACCAATGAGAATAAGGACACTTTGAAGAGCTTCTGAGTACTCTGAAGTGGGGACTAAATATTTAATCCCGATCCCGCCCATCCTGAAATTCAATTTGTAAGTCCCGAACCTGCCTATCCCGACGTTTTTTAGGATTTTACCGTGGGTCCCGTGAGTCCCGAAATCTTTCACTAAAAAAAATTCGCATGTTTTTCAAATTAATTAAAAAAAGTATGTATTAAAGATCTTTTGAAGATTTTCTGAATTTTCGGAGGTTGCGGTTTTATCATGCGTGTCGGGATATGAGTTTGGTCCCGTCCCGCCAGAAAAAAATTTAACGACCGTCTCGATACCGCCCATCCCGGGCAATTTTAAATCTGCACCTTGGGTCCCGCGGGTCCCAATTTCTCGCGCCCATTTCTAATTTGAATTTTTTCAAAAGGTTAGGTTACTTTCGCTGATCCTTGAGTCCTCAAGAATACCATTACTTGCTCCTAAGTGTTACCAATAAAGTGAAGGCCTATACTTAAATTCTAGTCACAATGCAATTTTTAGCGAATTTCCTAGTCCTTTGGTCTGCTGAGTCGCAAATTTTCGAAAGCTAGACAGTGACACATGAGATGTTCCANTCCGCTTACGTAGACCCGGCTGTCGTGGAACTTTTTATCAACCCACTTGTTTATGATATCCCTTAAATATGCTTTGGTGTGCGCACAGAAGTGTCCCAGACTATGGAATATTGTGTGGAGTTACTGTGTGGAACTTCCGACACAATGTTTTAGAAGCTATGCCTCTTCTGGGGCTCTCTCTTTCACAGATCTCCCTTACATGAATCTCTGCTTGGAAATTCGTGGGATTGCTACCCATTGGTATGGATCTTTTAAAATTCGCTTTTTATAAACCAGCTCGAGTTTCTCCATCTTCAAGAGGAAAAATTTTGGAAGGTGCCCCAAACCCTATCTCGGAAAAATTTTTTTCGACACTCTAATGGTCACCGTGCTCCTATGTACTCGTATATCGCCTCAGCTGAGCATTTTTATTTACTACTCTGCCTCTTAATAGATAATGATTGTTCAACAGCCTGTGCTTTTTATACTCGCTCTCCCGCTCGCTTGTTCGCTCATCTACTCGCCTATTTAGCATTTCGTCTCACCTATTAACACCATTAACAGTCACAGTCGATAACAAATTTTTAGAAATTTATATGACCTTGCGCTATTCAATATTATTATACGTCTCCGACTTCCGTAGAAGTCAATTGTTGTCGCTAGCTGCTGCTGCCGTTGGCTATTTGTGCGCATACTCTACAAGCATACATATGTACATACAGATGTAGTTAGTAGGAAGAAACAAATTATTTAACTATTTCTACGTTAGTCGTAAACTAAATAATAACAAGCATAAAGTGAAAGAAAAAAATGTCAACGCTGTAAGTTAGCCGAAATAGCTGAGTGAAGGCGCGCGCGCGCAGTGCTAATAGTCCGTTTGACATCGATGCATTTTACCTGACCTTAGGCTATTTCCTATAGTCGGCGGCACAACGTCCACTACCGTTCCTGTGGCGTTTCGCGCAATTGGAAAATTAGTTGCCATTACACGCTGGGTCATTGTGAGTTCGTAAAATGGTTACAGTGCATAACAAAGCACCATAAAAGTATTTATTTTTGGAAACGCGGCCAGAAGAGGCTCCATATTCTCAACATATTTGTACTATTAGGTGATTTCCTTAAATCCGTAGAACTGGCAAACTTGAAACTAGAAATTATTTTCTATGGAATCTTAACAAATCATTCAAAGTTTCCAGACTTGCGAGATAGTCCAGGACTTTTTTCCAGTTCTGCAAAATATCATCTCTGCAGTTTGCTACTTCTTTTCGTTGGCTCAATATAATTTAACAAATTTTCTCCCTTTTTCCTTTACAGATGCGGGCAAGGACGCGTTCAACCAATTGGGTGGTGTTTTCATTAACGGACGTCCGCTGCCCAACAATATACGCTTAAAGATTGTCGAAATGGCCGCCGAAGGTATACGTCCGTGCGTAATATCCCGTCAGTTGCGCGTCTCACATGGCTGTGTTTCGAAAATTCTCAATCGTTACCAGGAAACCGGTTCCATACGTCCTGGTGTTATTGGCGGTTCGAAGCCGCGCATTGCAACACCAGAAATTGAGAATCGCATTGAGGAGTACAAGCGCCAAAATCCAAGCATATTCTCGTGGGAAATACGTGACAAACTGATACGTGATGGCATATGCGATCGCACAACAGCACCTTCAGTCTCGAGCCATTTCCCGCTTGGTGCGTGGACGTGATGCCCCCGGCGCCGAAGATGATGGCCAAAAGACCAACTCAAGCTCCGAACATTCACACAAACAATCTGATGAGGAAGCTTCCGATTGTGAGAGCGAACCCGGCATTGCCTTGAAGCGAAAGCAACGACGCAGCCGCACCACTTTCACCGCTCTGCAGCTGGAAGAGTTGGAACGCGCCTTCGAACGCACGCAATACCCGGACATTTACACGCGCGAGGAACTGGCGCAGACGCACTAATCTATCCGAGGCGCGCATACAGGTGTGGTTTAGTAATCGACGTGCGCGCTTACGCAAACAAAACACCTCTGGGCCGTCGTCGATGAGCGCTGGCGGTGGTGTTAGCGGCATGGCAGGCGGCGCCGGCGGCGGTGGTTATGTATCTCATCAGTTTCCACCAGTTGCTGCTGCCGCTGCAGCGGCGAATAATTACGCCGCGGCTGCGGCAGCGGCAGGCATGTTGCCCGCCGTTTCGTCGGAAGCTACGGCAATGGCTGCGGCATATCAGCAGCAAATGTACGATTTCTATGCAGGCCATCCCGCGCCAGCCGCGGCGGCAAATTTATCGACGAGCGCGTCCGCGGCCGCGGCTGCGGGTACTACTTCGATGACACCGCCACATCAATTTTACGCTTCCACATATAATTTGCCGCCGCATAATTTACTAGGCGCTGCCGGTGCGACTGTGGCATCTGCGAGCGCTAGCGCGCAGCACAGCGTGGAAATAGGCGGATCGCTGCATGCACAATATCCATCGATATCGCAGTTAATGCGCTCCAACAGTAACAATAACAACGACAACCAAATGAACTCGTGTCAAAGCAATAGCACGCACCATCTATCTTACATCGCAACAGAAGCTGCGACGGTGACGGCGCAAGCCATGTCACGCGATGAGAGTCCCAATGCATCGGTATCACCAGCTTTCGGCGCCAACGGTAATAGCAATGGCATACAGCTTCCGCCCACTCCCAATAGCTTAACAGCCGTCAATGGCAACGAACAGCACAATGCTAGCGGCAATATTGCTGGCCACACAGCGTCCGCTGTTGAGGAATTACAAGGCACATTAAAGGCAGAGTCCCAGCAAATGCAGCATCTCTATACCAGCTGGAATGCATCAATGACACAACAACATTCGTCTTCGAATGCGGCTAATCTCGGCGGTGCAGCCACACGTCCCACAGCACCACTCTCACCAGAGGACTCGTTGAACTCGAGTTCATCACATGTACCCGAGGCGTCGGTAGCGGCGGCGCATATGATGTTCCATCATCAGCGTGACTTTACGCATAATCACTCGCAATGCGCACCACCGGCGCCGCAATCTTTCCACGCGCACCCGCATGCCCATCATCATGTGGCTGCTGCCGCCCAATATGCCTCATCACATTTGGGTTTCCATCACGGTTCGACGCCGGCCAGCAGTATGGGCTCCACGACAGCGGCTGGCAACTCGTCCCACTTCATGCAGCAGAATTTCGGAAGTGCAGGATTCAGCTCGCCACCAAAGATGAACTATCCGGCTGTGCCACAGCCATTCTATCATTCCTGGTACTAAGTGAGTCAGCGCTAAGTGGTAACGGTAACGGAGCATATCATAATTTATTTTATATGAAATGTATAAAGAAGCAGTATACTATATAGTATATATTATAAACTAGTTCAGGTTATAANTTTTAATGTGTGCAGAAGTATTATTATTTGTATAAATAGACACATAGATAAAATATAAATTCTATATAAATTTCGTAACTTAATAATCCTAGTGGAAGGAAAATCGACTTCGTTATGCCAATGCGTTTGTTTACCGTTCAATGCGGATTTTCAATCAGCAGAAGTCTGCCATAAAATAATGCATACACGAAGGTTTGCCATTGCTTGGCGAGTAGTGACCGTTAACGTGTACATACATAGTAACTAAATATGCCTTTAATTTTAAGATATCGCTTTAAACTTTCTTCTGCCTCCTTTTAAATGAGAGCGAACTAATGGAATATGAGTATTAAAGAAAATACTATAAGTGGAATTCGCGCTTCTGTGTATTCGTTGTATCTTGTGTAAGTGTAAC
>NW_016177682.1:0-8340 GCF_001687245.7 Rhagoletis zephyria | reverse complement strand
TGCTTCATTGCCAACAATAAGTTGCATATTTTTCTTTTCTTGGGCTGCGCAGTTTGCGCTTATTTAATTTAATTTTTTATTTTTTTTTGAAATTTGATTAAAATCAGCTACGTTATGCAGCAACAAATAAAGCATGACACATAACTTGGAATTAAATTGAAGAGATCTGCTCCTCTTCTCCTTCTTTTGGGGAAGGTAGTAAAACAAATTTTCTAATTTTTTACATACATCATCGTACAGTTCTATAAGTAACGTAGCCGCTGTGGTAATTTTTAACCAAAATTTGTATTTTTTTTATGTATCAAATTTGGTAATTTGGTATTTTTTTTTATTTGGTAAATTTTTCGATTCGGTCTTACATGTCATATAGTGGTCAATACAGAATCTGATTCTGAGTTAGAAAGTGGCCCGTAAGCGTTTCCTTTTATAGAAACACCATATCTCTAATCTTTCAGTTTCGCAAGGCAAAAAGTTGTTCCAGCATTCCTTGGTTCTACTTAGAATGGTGTGGTCTCTAACAAACTGCTTAAAAGTGGCTATTGCCATATCTATCGAGTCCTATCCCGGTTTGGTTGTGTACGATTTGTTTGTCAGTTCATCAGCTTTACAATTGCCATCAATATTCCCCTGTACCCCGGCAACCATATGAGTAGAGTTCTATGTAAATATGTATGTTCTCGTTCAAAAAGTTACGGCACTCAGAAGGGATGTCACTTTGTCTATGTGTGAGTAGCATGCTTTCAGGATTACGATTGTATAACTTTAAATCCCTAATTTACTGGTCTTCACTATGGAAATCAACTTCAAAAAGTTCAACTGTTAATAGCTAAGTTAGCTTTAAGACATTTTGACCATCTTATGTATATTGTGTATATTAAGCCCGTTTCTTTAGACGGAAGATGAAGTCTCTACGGTGAGCACAACTCGAGATATAATGATTTGAAGAAGTACATGATTTGTCAGAATCACGAAAAAATCCAAACTTTGACAGATCATATCTTCGAAGAAAAAAAAAGGAAAAAAAAATCATCGAGCACGTGTTAGCATATTTGATGTATAGAACTCACAAAAAAAATTTGAAGCCAATCGAAAGTGTGACATGTAATCATAAGTGGACATGGGCTACGCCCATTTTCCAAATATTTACAATATTTTTATTTTTCGTCAAAAAATCATTGTAAATATCAATTTTGAGTAAATAAGCTTTAGTAGTCACTAAAATATCGCAGTTTTCGTATTTCTGAAAATTACCGTTATATGGGACGTAGGCGTGGTTATTGTCCGATTTTGCCCCTTTTTCAATACCATCTGCGCTACGCTCAAAGGGAGTATGCATACCAAGTTTCGTTAAGATATCTAAATTTTTACTCGAGTTATCGTATGCACAGACGAACAGACACCGCTTAATTGATTTCTCCTTTCATTCTGATCGCTTATGTATACATTTCTCTATATAAATCTCGATTCGTTTTTGCTGTTATAATACCCTTGTGCACAAGTGCGCTCGGGTATAAAATTTCGAAAAATAAAAGGATTAACAGAAATTTATAAAAATTGTTGGCTCAATTTTTTATACAATATCCCCAAATGATGTTAAAGATACTTAAACTTTCAAGAAGTTGCTTTTGTTTTTAAAGTTTTCAATTTTTGACTTAGAAAAAAAATATTTTGCTCGATTTGTTCAACCAATTTAATTTCACGTACTATCACATAGACAAATATTAATTTCCTTAAAAAAAACGTTATCCTCGCATGCATACAGATATATAGTACCAATATGTATACATATGTATGTATATGCATACGCATACTGTAAGTGAATATGTACGTGTGCATGCATATTCAATTGTTCTACACGACGTATGAGTTACATGGAATTTCACTTAAGGGAATTGATGATGCATCATTGCTGTTAAGTTCTTAATACAATTGTAAAATTGAGGGCAAGGACAAGCAACCTTTCCATATACACACCTCTTCATACAGCACAATCAACCTATAAAAACTTGTGTGTATGTTTGTATACCTATGTATATGTGTGCTCTTATACACATAAAAGAACGTGTACATACATATGTATGTATGCATTTGCAGTCCAGTTTCCAGCAAATTTTATGAGTGTCAGGCGAAAACAGCTGGGAGTGGCTTGCTTGGCAAACTATTATTTGATTATTATGATATGAGTTTGCGTATGTACATACATTCATAAATGCATACATACATATGTACGTATGTATATAACTCGGGTAAATATTACAACAAAGTTCTGATGACATAAAAAATTAATAATCTTTTCTGTATGTATATAATTTTTGCAATGAAATAAGATATTTAATGCTTTCGATATTATATCGATATTGTCACTTACGATTTAGTCATCCTTTCGAATATGAAAAAAAGTAAGCTGCACAGTGGTTTTATGAGAGTAAGGTGTGCATGTATGCTCTTCCACATAGAAGGTCTTATTTAAAAGCCCTTAGTGCTTCTATTTTTCCGACTGAATCACTGAATCTGTGTAGTCTTGATATTTTGCTATAATGGCAGATGCTAGATATAAAAAAGTAAAAAAAGAAACTTGCGGATTTCAATTGGTTGGATAAAAAGTTCAATAAGATTTAAAAGACTCTGTGCTCTACGTACTTTTCCTTTGCCTAATTTAAGCCTCTCCTACAAAATTTTGTTACTGGTAAATAAAGTTCCTGTAAACTTTTAAACCATTTTTGCATTCTGCGCGCTCTTCTAACCGGTAAATTTTGTTACCATCTCATAAGCAGGTAACAAAATATTGCCCCGTGAAAAAATGTTCGTCTCAATTTTTTTTTTCATTTTTGCACCAATAGCCCAATATAAAAAATTTGCAAGTCTGTACAAATGTACCAAGCGTGCCTTGCGTCCAGTCAAATGTACAACAGTTTCATATACATATGAACCAACTTTCTTGATATGTAACACCAACTTCCTAGTTCAATAGAACTTTGGGCGACATCTGAAAGTACTGAGGAGGTGAGGGGTATGCAATCTTCATTCAGGTTTTTGTCTTCAAATGACTTTCAGCTCCAAAATGTATTTTTTTTTTTGACAAATCAATCCTTCAATGGCTAAAGGCCCAAAGTGATGGCATTGGTGAAATTTTTATTTTTTTCGAGGGAATTACAAAAATTGTAGGGCTGGCTTCGCTAGTCCTAAAGGCCTTAGGCCTTTTAAATGCATATCCTTCATGGTGACATGTCTGGAGAGATTGGTTGAGTTGTGCGTTCGTAATTAGGCGCTTTCATCACATCCCCTGTCTTTGCATTGTGAGATGGCTATACAAAATCTTATTACCAAAAGTGGCAATGCCATCAATAAGGAATTGTTCGCCTTGAGGAGTTTTATAGCCAGTAAGTGTGCTAATCTGATATCTACACCAAGGCCTTTACTGCATTTGCTATGGCCTGCTTCAATTGTAGGAAAGCGCAGATAACACTGAATTTGGTTGACAGTTGGTGCAGTAAGAATGGTTTCCCCTCTAATCCAACCAAAATTAGTGTAGTTCTCCTCACTAGAATGAGAAGGTTGGACGGATTTGGTCCCCATAACCATACCACTATTTAGATTTCTTCCTAGGTGAAGTATTTAATTCTAATCCAGGTTGTAAACTTTTATCTACGTCTTACATTTATCCAAAAAGTACCAAAGCGATCTGGTAACGTGGATGGGCCTTTCGTATTATGTGGGTTCTATCACCTCTATAACAAGGAATAACCAAACATTTTCTCGCCCTTCATCTGGAACTTATACGCGGGGAGGACCGTAAGGCCTTGTAGCCTTAAGCGAAAATGGTACTGGTATTGTTCAGAATGAAGTGAGGGGGACATTGCGGGGGGCAGATATCTAATCTCTCCCCTCCCCTGCGATTGCTGAAGAGGTACTACAATGTTGAGTACTCTGAGGCTACGTCCAGGATAACTATAGAATCTTTACTGATAGCTCCAAAACAGGCAAAGCCGTCAGTATCTGGAGTCTGATTAGGATGAAACGGGGAACATTCTTTAAATTCTCAAGGTTATGGACTACGTGGTGGGAAAAGGGTCGAGAGGTAAGAGTTTACGTGTCTGCAGCGCCAGCCAAGCTGATATCACGGCATTCGCCGCTACTGTCAAACTAGTTCCTAATCCTGAGTGCCAGATCACCGAGGGTACCAGACCGGCTTTTCCTTGGTCCGCAACCAGCTTGTTTTATTTTTTCCTTTTTGCGTAATTTATGCGAATTGGGGCGAAGTTATTCTTTCCAACCCATATAAATGGTGAAAAAAGACATGTATGTACATACATACATAGGTTCATATGAATTACCATTAATTTTGTTTTTCAATTCAACGGTTTCTGCAGTGAAACATCATTTGGCTTTTAGTTGATTGGCATCAAAAATATGGGAGAGAAAACTTTCTTTTTGGTCAATCAAATTCTATAATACATATAAAAGTTCATTAGCTAGCAGCAAATTGTCGCAGTTTACTTTGGTTTGTTCTTTCGAGCAAGCAAACAAACAACAAAGAACTCCGCTAAATAAAACATACGAGTAAACAAATGGCTGTATTGGGAGGGCCATAGCCACAGATGAAGTCCAACTGGTTGCGTTTATTAGCCGTACTGCTGCTAATCGCAGAAGTGGCGCTAGAAGTCACAGGTATAACACATTCGCTTATTTAAAGTATTTTTTGCAGAATATATTCAATATTAATAAAACTTTCAATTTAAAAAGAATTTGTTGGTACTTCACTTTATATTCGTAATTGTTTTATTAAATATCTGGAGACGATCATTTGATGATATTTGCGATCCAAGTATGTACTTTAAAAAAATATTTCAAAAGCTTTGTACCATCTACATGCATAAGTACATATCTTTTTACTTTGGTATCTATATTTTAGTATCCATGACACTCAATTGTACTCTAGCTTTTTAATAGTGCAAACATTTTTAGAACGGTTCATTAATTCCAGAGATTCCCAGCGACATACAAATACACACCCAAGTAGGTCTTTTCGCTTTAAGAGTAAAAAAAGTTACTGTGCACACTGCCTGCTGTCTATGAAGTTTATTTCCTCCTACCAAATAAAATTTGGCCATCCCTTCGATTGAAATTACCCAGTACCGTCATCCGGGCGCCACATAAAGCTAGTGCCATAATTTTACTTCTACATATGTACAATGATTTACGAGAGGCAAATTGAAATTCAAAAGGAAGTTCAAATATAGCCAAACGAAGTGGCGATGCCTAACAATAATAATTCCATAAACAAAAAGGCGTGGCACCAACAATACCACTGCCATTACTACAAACTGTATTACTGCTGCAAATGTACCCAGCTTTGCACCTAAGTACATATGTACAGTGGCGGTCAAAAGTGGATAAATGGTTTTAATATTTACAATATTTTTCAAGCTAAAATTTTTATGATATTTTTTTATAAAATATTTTTCATGCTTTGACAAAAACTATATAAATCACATTTTTAAAATTTATACAGAACTTAGAAAACTCCAAAATTTTTATCTAAATTTCGAGCATTTCGAGAATTTTTAGAATTTTTTTGGGTATGCAGTTAGCAAGCTTATAAAATTCTAGTAAAATAAAAATTCGCATTGATTTTTAATTTTTTTTTTTGCTGACGGCTTTTACGATTTTTTCACATAAAAAGGGAAAATTAGGAAAATTGGCGTTGACTTTTTTATTTTTTTTTGCAAACGGTCTTGCGCATATTCTTCCATAAGATATGCACATTTATATGGAAAAAAGACCAAACGCTGTCAACAAAAAAAAAATAAAAATATTAGCGATTTTTTAGGCGCTCAAAACTTGCACAGATTTTACTCTAATTTTATAAGCTTGTTAACTACAAATCCAAAAAATGTCTAAAAATTCTGGTTAAAAATTCCGAAATTTGGATAAAAATGTGTGCAGTTTTTCTAAGTTCTGTAAAAAGTTAGAAAGTGTGATCTATACAGTTTTTTTTAAAGCATGAAATATGTAAAAATCTAAAAAAAAATTAGCTTGAAAAACATTGTAAATATTGACAACGAAACACCATTCATCCATTTTTGACCGCCACTGTACATACATATGCATGTGTGTGAGTACACGTTATGTCGTCTGGGTGGTTTGCCGACGACGAACAGACATTTTGGTAAATTTATGATACGAAGGAGCAATGCATCTTCGCATGCGACTTGAAGCTTAAAATGAATCAGCTACCCATTGCTGCATGCATGGAGGCTACGGCATAGCCTCTCGATTTGTTATACCTATTGGTTTTACGCGAATTTCTAATCGCTCCCTCTCTCTGTCTCTCTGTCCTCGTCACTATACTACCCTTATGCGTGATAACAGATTTAGGAGTGGGTGGGAGAAATAACCGGCCGCCGACAGGCAGGTGCCGCCAACTGATCTCAGCTGGACGTTTGCTACTAACTTGTCGTAGTCATGATTAATGGCTGCTGAACTGATAAATCAACATTTGCCGCCTCGAAGCAAAAATTTGCAGGAATGTGTAGCTATAAATATACAAACACTCATAATAAGGATGTGTATCGTTTTTCGGAATTATACTACATATGTACATATATGCAAGCTGACTTGTAGAGGTTAAATAATGAAATTTACATAGTTAAATTCGAAACTGACGGAAATGATGGATACGGTCATTTCAAATTTAACATAAATAGCTGTTGCACGCTGTCCCACAATTAGGCTTGAATTTTGTTAATAGCCCATTTGCATACTAAATCTAACAAAAATGGGTCGCAAAAATGAATAAAACAGACGACAAACAAATTTCCTTATAAGCTCACATTTTCTTACTCGATTGATAAAAATAAAGTACCCTTTTGAAAAATAATACATCAAGCTGTCTATCTGCTTTACGACCCTTATAGGTTGTCCTACAAAATGTCTTTTGAAGCATCGATTTTTAATTTTCAAAACTACATA
Organism: Rhagoletis zephyria; assembly: GCF_001687245.7. Taxonomy (NCBI): domain Eukaryota; kingdom Metazoa; phylum Arthropoda; class Insecta; order Diptera; family Tephritidae; genus Rhagoletis; species Rhagoletis zephyria. The sequence goes on along the minus strand of NW_016177682.1, from coordinate 1,368 downwards.
GGCTAAACCATATTCAGTAAAAAATTTAAGACGCAAAATGGTCCTAGAAACTGCCGAATAATCTGCGAAAACCAGGTTATATGTGAACATTATCCTACATACTATGTTACAAACATTGCTACGTAAGAATCCCAGAGATGAGCGTATGGAAAGGTGCCAAAGACCCAAAATCAGCGTTGACGGATATCAAAACAAATGATTCCAAACAAAAAGAGATGGAGTGTGCCGTCGGCTGCACTTCAGCGTACTTGCACGAAACCTCAGTGTTTGCTTACCGGACCACTTTACGGTCCTTCAGGCAGAACTAAATACCATAATGGAGGTCATTAGTTGGCTCATAGCTTCCGCCCCTGCAGGGTGGCCAATCACTGCATATTCCGATAGCCAGGCTGCTATCGAATCTCAAATATTCAAAAAAGCAAAGACCAAAGTAGCCATAGAATGCTGAAGGACTCCCAATGTTCTTTGGCCGTTGCATGGGTCCCCGAGCACTGGAAATTCCTGGCAACTACATGGCCGACGAGTTTACAAGAATACGGACGGAAATATCTGTAGTATATTCTGTTCAGAACGTGTACCGAAAACTAGACTCATCGAGGAGGTAGTTATATATCAGATGGACCTTCGCATCAACCTGTTAATCTACCAGGTAAATATTGGAATGTTGATGAAAATTTATACGATTCTCTCACAGATTACCAGTTAGGAATGGGAAGAGGGTACGAGAAACGAGAAAGAAGTGGAAGGCATCGAACACTATCTCTGGTACTGTACCGCCCTGGCCAAGATGCGTAACCAATTATTTAGCCGACCTAAGCTGAGGGAACACTATAGATTTGTTTTGGTATGTAAAGCACCCTAGGATGGTCCAATTTCTCAGGGAAGTCAGTAAATAAATTACTTTCGCCGTGGTATCACAACAACATTTTTCAGCCAACGTGTGCCTCCGTGCTCGTGCACGCTAACAGTCACTTTAACCTAACACTGCCTAACCTTCCTTTTTTATATACATATCTATTACATTCATACATATGAACAAATAAAAACGGTCATGAACATCCCAAATGCACTTTGACTTGCAACTGTAAAATTTACTCTAATATTTAACATACTTCTACCAATATGTGTGTGTTTTTTTATTGCTAACCTATCAAATACTTACGTCAATAACCATTGTAAAATATGCGCTTTGCCAGCGAATTGGTATGCTAGAAGGAGACTGCGTGTTTTCTCTTTAACCGTTTCCATTTCCTGTCATTGCGGTTGAACTTAAAATTCACAAAGCACTTCGCCGCCAGTATCTTGCATGTTAACGCTACGTCGCACTATGGGCTAAATCACATTTTTTTTGTTTAAAATCTAATATAA
>NW_016177681.1:0-8340 GCF_001687245.7 Rhagoletis zephyria | reverse complement strand
AAAGCACCAAAAACTTGGAAAAAAGCGTTTTACCAAACTAAAAGCACCAGCTTTTTTTATCAAAGGATGCTTTTTTCATAACAGTTTGTATTTAACAAAAACAAAAAAATTAAAAATATTTACAAAGATGTATACATAAATTAATAAACAAAACTTTTTCGCTCATAACGATTGAAAAGCCACATGCTATAATGACTCATGCTCACGACGCACAGTAGTCGTAACAGATGGCAGATGGAATAATAGTACACCTCCACCGATTTCACTTAAACTTGACATGTGCTCTAGTTTTACTTAGAAATAGAGAATTATGAAATTTTGTAAAGATGGAATAATTGCCACGCCCTCTACTCTGGTGGGCGGAAACATTAAATCTCATCCGATTTCGATGAAATTTAGTTTGTAGTCTTTATTTTATTAGAAAAACCTAAATATAAAATATGGGGAAGATTGGATTACTATAACGTTCAAAACTCACAAAAAATGTGGGCCCAGTCATTAAATGTGATGGAATTTTGGGTAAATTTTGTTTCCTGCTTTCCACTCTCAGAAAACAAAGGTTATACAATAAAATGACTTAGGTGTCAATACTCGCTTTTTTCCCAATATCTGGTGGGATTTTTTCATTGTCCGAAAAATTCTTTTCGCTAAATTATGCAAAAAGAAGCTAAAAATCAAAAATTAAGAAAATCAAAAATTATATATATTTGCAAAGTCGCGCGCAAAGATCAAATTATATATTCGAAAACTACACAAAATTCTTTAAAATATTAGTCTAATTTCAAGACCTGACGGACCGGTACTCACATTTTTTTTTACTAATAATCTTTAGCATCTACATTTCAAAGTAAATTTTTTGGTAAGAAAATAGGAAAATACCAAATAAATGATAAATACCTTCACCTGAATATTCCACGACATTAAGATAATTAATTACAGTTGAAAAAGAAACACTTTCTCTAATGGGTTCAGCGCCAAATGCAACTAAACTGATTAGTCGGTATCGCGCCCATTCCCGTATTTTTTTGGAAATGTATCGTTCGTGAAGAAGGGGGGTGAGTAAACAATGTAAAATTTGGTGCTTATGACTTTTACTATTCCCTCTCTAAGTCAAACCGGTTTTTTTTTACCAACCGTCACCTGCCTCCATATAGTCGAAACACTGTGGGACGTAATACCGAAATACTGCACATTAAAACTGATATATCTCAAGAAAGAAAAATCGAATCCCAACAAACGAAAATCATGCCCTAAGTAGAAATGAGCAAAAAAAATATATGTTTTCATTATACAACCTCAAATATTGCAAAAACACGTGTTCTTGGCAATCTGGGGGTAGAATATCTAAAAATTCTAGTACTAGAGCAATTGTGCGGCCAGATTTGGATTCAGCACCAAGAAACGATGTGTTTTACTCGGGTGGTCCAAAAATAAAATTGTTTTACAAATAATTAGAAAAGAAAAAAGAAATACTTAACTTACTCGCATATCTACTGGCATTTTCAAGGCGAATAGAATTGAACAAGGTGGGTTTGCAAGTTCAGCTTTTTATCAATCATGGTTGTATTTAAATGCATTTAAATTTATAGATTTTTGTAAATTCAGTGCTGCCACACCTTTGAATATTTAAAAATTATTTCAGGTCTTAACTATATCGGAGTAATATGCGTTCAGTAAAAAAGGCACTAGGCACTAAATAATTTTTTTAGGCGTTTTAATTTTCAAAAAGCAAGTGTGTAATCACCAGGGAACGGTTTTTATGGAAATTGCCTTTTTTTCTGCTAAAGAAATAGAGTATATTCGATTAAGAATGTCCACGATTTAGCTTTCCCTGATTCCATATATACACATTTGATGTTGCCTTTTTTAAGATATTTGCCTTTTTTTACCTTTTTTAAGATATTTGCCTTTTTTGCCTTTTCTACCTTTAAAAAAGTGATTATAGCATTTAAATTTTTTTTTAAAGATTCAAAAATATACACATGTCCATGCGGCTTATAGAAGCGCAGGGACCTCTTGCCAAATTGGTGTTGGAAAAATTCCAAGCCGTTTTCTCAGCTAACGTAGGCTTGTAGACGATAATGGGTGTGGCTAAAATTGTAAAGGGGCGAGGAAAACGCTCTTATTCCTGATAATATGAACGTTTGAAACGTTCCATATTTAAATTGGGCTCCACTTGTATCAACTTACGTCGAGCGCACATTTAGTACATTCAAGGCTTTTCTTCGCGAAAATCGAATGAAAATGCTGCCAGAAAACTCCAAAATGCATCTTGTGGTTCAATGTTAATACAGATATATAGATTAAAGTTTTATGAGTTAGAAACTCGAAAGGATAAAATAGTCAAAGATTCAAAGTACAAATTTTTTCATATAATGAAACTAGTTCATAGTTTTTCTCTTTTTACTTATAATATAAATATTTCTAAAATAAATGTATTTTTTGATTGTTCTTCGTATTTTCTGTCTTTTTTAGTGCCTTATTTTGATTTTTTAGTGCCTTATTTTGACTAGGTAGTGCCTTTTCCTGCCTATTTCGTTATTTTATTTTGCCTTTTTTATAGGTTTTTAGGTCCTAAAAATCCGTTCCCTGGTAATCACATTATTTTTATAAATAGAACACAAGAAAATATTTTACTTTTATTTTGGCCACTCTGAGTTTGGTGTTTGAATTCACCCGCGATGCAAATTTACATTGTTAGGTCTAATTTTCACATTTAATTTTCTTACGAGCTTTGGGAATATTTAGAAGTGTATCAACAGGGGGTCCACCGAAACCAGTAAATTTTTGAAAGGAGTCTACGAGAAAAAAAAGTTTGGGAAACTCTGGTGTACACGATAACTGGAGCAAAAATTGAGATATCTCAACGAAATTTGGTATATAGCTATCCAGCTAAGAAATTTGTTGAATATCTTTGAAATCGGGCAATATCCACGCCCACCTCCCATATAACGGTATTTTTCAGAAACACGAAACTGCGATAAATCATTAACTACTGAAGCTAATTGACTCAAAATCGATTATTGCAATGACCACTGAGCAGAAAATTTGATTATTATAAATTTCTGGATTTTGGGCGTGGCTCCCAAAAATGTGTATGTCGGTAACCGATTTATCAATTTCTACCAAACCCGGTGCATTTAATAACCTTGGTACTCGGACTAAAATTGCACCGGCTTTCCGTATAACGGTAATTTTCGGATATACGAAAACTCCGATATTTCAATAACTGAGGAGGTTCATTTACTCCAAGTTAATACTTACAACAATCTCTTAACAATAAATAGGACTATTATAGACGTTTAGGTAGTTCAAAGAAAGTTGGAACGACGATAGTTGATACATACCTGCGCCGGGTATATAAAATTCGGTTTTGCCCGAACTTATACTTCTTTACTTTTTTTTTAGCTTAATCGGGGCGACAAATTTTGACTTTGCCATTGAAAAGCTGGGCTCCTCCATTTTTCAAATATACCCACTTTTAGGTTCCGGGGCCTTGTAGTTTTAAAGATATTTAGTGCTGAAAGTTATTTTTATTTTTTATTTTTTTCAATATTAATATCTTATGAACTACATACTGATTAAAAAATTAATGAATCAAAAAAAAGATAACTAGTTTATCTTTTAGTTCATGTACCTAATTTATATTATCTATACATAGTATAAAGGAAAGTTGAGATTCTTTGTACGCTGTAATCTCGAAAACTACTGAACGGATTTTGACTAGATTATACTCTGTATCGACTGGAGAGGGATCTTTTTTTACTTAGAATTTTAATAGGTTTGCCACCTGTCTAAAAAACTATAAGATCCGCACCGTTCGTTGGATTACAAAAGATGAGGTGTCAAATGAAAGGAATTGACCTCTAGAAAATCACTTATATATATTTTTTATTATGGTTTCGACTTGTTAATAAAATTACTATATTCAATCATAATAAGCGTAGGCATCAGTTCTGTACCATCACTGTCAAACGAAAAGACTTAGCCTCTACATGCGCAATAATGTATTATTTTTCTGAGTAGTGTTGCCACCTATTAAAAAGTTAAAAGATTTTCGGCGTTCGTTGGATTACAAAATGAGATACCAAACAAATGTAAATGGCCTTCGCATATACAAAAAATTTATTATTTTTTAAGTAGGGTTGCCACCTATTTAAACTTACTATCTTCTATACATAGTATAGAGGAAAGTTGAGATATTTTGACCACGCCACTGAACGGATTTCGACGAAATTTTTTAGGTATAATCTGTATCGATAGGAATATTATCTTTAGTACTTTGAGTTCCTATAGGGCAAATTTTTTTTTAGTTTCACTTTTATTTCAACATATTTTGATTAAAAGAAAAATACTGTTAAAAATAAAATTTTTCATAAAAAAAGGGTTGAAATCTTGAAATTCCTGCCCGTAGTACTTTAGTTTAGTACTTTCAGTTCCTAAAGGGCATATTTTTTTTTAGTTTCACTTTTATTTCAACATATTTTGATTAAAAGAAAAATACTGTTAAAAATACCATTTTTCATAAAAACAGGGTTGAAATCTTGAAATTCCTGCCCGTAGTTTGTTTGTAAGTCAAATATGACTGGCATTGTGCTACTATGATAGCACGGCCGAGTAATCATAGCCAACTTATGTACAGTAGTCGAAAAAATTATAGCCGGACAAAATTTTGACAGGTTTTAAAATATTATTTTTGTTGTTATTTAATTTCGGTTAGTTTTTTATAGTTCGTTCTTTACCAACATCCGTATAAATACAAGTTTAAATGCAGTGTCACACGATTGGGTATTTGCTGAAATTTGGTGTAAATCGTATCCCAATTGTTTGAACACCCAAAATATTTTTCACTATCCCAATCACGAAAATTATTTTATTGAAATTTTTCAAAGAACATCGCTGTATTGTACCAGTCTTTTGAATGCAAAAAAAATGTCCCACTTTTTTACCAATAGCCCAATATAAAAATTTCGTCGGCCGCTGTGGTGTAGTGGTAAGCAGTGCGCGATTCCACTCCGCAACGCCTGGGTTCAAGCCCTGGTCAAAGCAACATCGCAAAAAATATAGAAAAAAGGTTTCTTCTTAACAGCGGTCGTCCCTCGGCAGGCAATGGCAAACCTCCGAGTGTATTTCTGCCATGAAAAACAGCTTCTCATAAAAATACAATCGCCGTTCGGAGTCGGCGTAAAACTGTAGGTCCCTCCGCTTTGTATGACAACATCAAGGCGCACGCCACAAATCGGAGAAGAAGCTCGGCCAAACACTAACATATGTGTAAGCGCCAATCTATTATTATTATTAATATAAAAATTTACAAATCTGTACAAATGTACCATCGAGTGACACTGCCTTAAAAATTTATGCAATTAAAAAAAAAATTCTACAAATTTTCGTTAAAATTTCGAGTTTTTTAATTAAATTCTGAGTATGCAGTTTTGTAGCCCATTGAATTCTAGTAGAATAAAGTACACGTTTCAAATGGCTAAAAATGTCGATTGACTTTTTAGAATTTTTAAAAGTTCGAAGTTTGTACGAAAGTTTGTGGATTTTTTTTTTAATATTGCACAAATGAGTAGTCCACTTGCAAACAGCGTTATGTGATTTTATAATAGTGAGCCATAAATAAAAAAAAAACTCTACAACAACAAGTAACATCCAAATTGTATATTTCTCTTCATTATCTGAAAATTTGGATAAACAAGAGCCTAATAACATTAAAAAACAATATGGCAATGTGGTAGTTTTTGCAAATTTTATATATAAAAATTGAATATAGCGAGTTTTGAAACAGTAACTTTTACATAGCTATCTTTTTTTTGCTTTTCGCGTTCGCTCTTCCATGAAGATTGGTCTGCTTCTTTTTTACGACGCCTTCCACTAGGCACCGAAACTACGACGTTTCCTTGCAGTTTTCTAAGTTCATCAGAAGATGGAGACTTTTGAAAGTGTATAAATAAGTATTATAGCGACTTTTGCAATAGTAGTTAACATATGATGCTATTTTTTCAGAAAATAGAAAGATTTTGCACTGTATTTTTAGTGGACATGAAACTACTTTAAATACTGGTACGTTACTCACCAAAAACTACCCCCACATACCCCCCACCCCCCTAAATACGGCCTTGCGTAACATATAATATGTGAAGGCGCTCTTTCTTTAAAATAGCTTTTTTTGTTAGGTGCTGTATTCGAAAAAGCGTTATACAATGTTCTGACCGACAACGAAAACACCTTGAAAACGAGTTTTGGGATTGTGGGCTGAAGGCTGTTCAGACCGACTGTTGGTGTTTTTGTTGACATTTCTTACATCCTTTGTTTACAGTTTTACTACACAAAAACCAAACCAAAATGCTTTTCCCACATTTTCTTTTCATTAGCAACCTCTTACTTTCATTCATATTTTACTTTGTCCAGCCAATTAACAATAAATACGAAATAGCGTATTAAAGATGATGAAATATGACTTGCACTTCGATAAATAATCGAAAAAAAAACTAGTGAAAACACCGATTGGAACGAGTGGAACGTGAGTTTTCAAGTAGTTTTCAGCGAAAACTGGTTTTCGTTTGCGAGATTTTACATGGACGAAAACACATGTTTTAGGTCGAAAACTAGTTTTAGCAACGAAAACATGTTTTCGATGTCGGTCAGAACATGGTATAAGGAGCTGATGCTTTTTTGTTTGTGTATGTGAGCATGTATGTACATAGGCTACATTTGTAGGGGTTTCAGTAGGAGACAGAATTTATAAATTAGCTGTGCCTACTTTGATGTTTTTATTTCATTAGGTTNCGAGATTTTACATGGACGAAAACACATGTTTTAGGTCGAAAACTAGTTTTAGCAACGAAAACATGTTTTCGATGTCGGTCAGAACATGGTATAAGGAGCTGATGCTTTTTTGTTTGTGTATGTGAGCATGTATGTACATAGGCTACATTTGTAGGGGTTTCAGTAGGAGACAGAATTTATAAATTAGCTGTGCCTACTTTGATGTTTTTATTTCATTAGGTTCACGTGCATATGTACAAGTACTTTAGTATCTACATAGGTATGTATGTACATACACCCACTATAATTGTTCTTAATAGCCCGTCTCCACAGGCAAAAGTTTTTGCCTACCAACTGTCATTTTTATTGCCTGATAAAAATTTTATCAGCGGCAATATTTGTGCGTGGGCATTTTTTATCTTGATAACATCATTTGTACGATGGCTATTTTTTCTGGATTTCATCACTTAAAAAATAAAAAAAAATATGCTATTTTAGACCCAAGCAAATAATAACAATTATTTTAATAGAAAACGGCTAAATTTTTGCTTTTATATTGAAATATCAATAATGTGGTATCCACAAAGCTATCGCGCAAATGAAAATGTAGCTGTCGAAGTACCAAATTGCTGGCAATATTTATCAAGATAAAAGTTCTGATAATTATTCCTTGCCAAGAGCAATATGCGGTCTCCATGGGTAAAATTTTGCCTGATAACATTATCAAGATAAAAACGTTTCCTGTGGAGACAGCAAGTGTTCAGTCAAAAATATATGCAACACAAAATTCAAATAAAATACGCGTACTTCGATGCTTTAGTTTAGTTTTTTCGCGAATTTCTTTCCTCTTCTCTCTCTTTTTGCGTCCCGGGATTTAGATATTTATTACCTTTCAACAACTTGCATCGAAAAAATTGCTTCTATGTTGTTTGAGAAGCTCTCCATGAAATAAATAATAAATAAATGGGTTTGAAACCTACTTTTTTATTTAAAGTGGCGTTTTTATTTTATCTCTCTGACCGCTGCATTTATTAAAAAATTATTCAATAAATTCAATGCCCATAACATATAATTTTTTCAAAAACAAATACTGCGAAATTTCAAGGATACAATTCTAAAAGGGTATTTTAAATAACTTACCAGTCCTTCTCCACCAAAACTTGAATCTGTTTAAATCAGGTATGCCCAGCTCTTGAGCACGGGGGCAAAAACTTTTTTTTATTTACGCAAAACAACGTTGGGGAACCAGTATGTTTGGTATGCCAACGTAATGTTAACCGTAGCCACAAATATAATGTGGAAAGACATTACAGGTCTTGCCATAAAGAATATTTTAATATTCTAGATGACGAAAGAGCAATTTTAATTGCTAATTTGAAAAAAAAAAATTGCTGAAGGAAAAATGGTGAAGAAAGTAGTCATGTTGAGGAAATGTCTTTAGAAAAGGCTTCTTTGTAGTTTCGCTTGCGCTATCTTAGCGCTGTCGCCCTTTTGTTGATGGTATATTTTTTAAGGAGCTCTCTAGTGAAGTACTAGGTTGTTTTGGAAGTAAGGGTAAGCATATGGCGC
>NW_016177680.1:0-8340 GCF_001687245.7 Rhagoletis zephyria | reverse complement strand
CTTTTTATTATAAAATCGATACTTCGATAAATTATGAAAATTTTTAATTCAAAATTTTCGCCAGCGGCGTATGTGCATTTTTTCATTGTTTCCGTTTTGTGTTTTTTTTTTGCATTTTTTAGTATGTATGGCAGCACCGGCATTTCAGTTCAATTGGTGTACAAGGGAAAAAGTGAGGTTGAATTCGGTATTTTTTGCAACTTTAAATGCGAATTACTTAAAAACTATAAGCCTCCGGAGGGTGGGGTCTTCAGATTTAGAATCTGAAAAAGCTCCTCTATACTCCCTAATATTTTGTTTTTTCCAGAGCCTGGATCCGTTTTGGAAAATTTTCCCTTTCCCTAAAACAATGAATTATAAACTGGCAAAAATGGATTAAAAAAAATTTTTTTTTTTTAATTATGTGCGTGGATTTTCGATCGATAAAAAATCAAGTTGGGTCAACGAAATTCCGTTATAAGTTCAATATTCCTTGCTCTATTTACAAAAGTGGGATACTATTGGAAAGGTTGTGAATTAGGCTTTCTCTATTCAAAGCGGAAATACAAGAATTTTTCTCGGCCGAGATGAAATTCAAATAAATTAATCGAAGAAAATGAAATTCCTAATAGGCCTGAAAAATGAAAAATTTCATCAAAACCTGCACTTTCCAGCAGCTAAAATTGTGTTGTTTAAGTCAAAGAGGAGTGGTAAATAAACTGAGATACAAATTTTATCGAATAGTGGCGGATAACGAGTTTGCGGGTCTAATGAAAATAATAAATTGCTAAAAATAAATCTAAATTAACATCGTTTTACTTTAACATGAAATACTCAGTCCTAGTTTACTAAAATCCCAAAAATGTATATTCATTAAAAAGAACATACCTAAAAAAATAAGACGAAAATGGTATTTTAGCAATTGTTGAATAAATCACAAAACACCGACAAATTAAACATTGAGATTCAGTTTCAAATATACAATTTTAAATAATACTGCGCTCGGTAATCTTCCAAATCGAATCCCGTCCCGCCCTACACTTTGGTTTAAATTTTATAATTGTTATTGTTTCGTCTTTAGCAGACATTTCTAAAAACGTTTTTGACGTTGTTTTGAAATTAGGCGACATAAAATAACGTAATTAATATTTTCTAGAATATGGAAATAATACACTGTGCGCCGAGTTACGGAAATATATGTAGGCGCGCCGCAGTGGCGTTCGGCGCCTAAGGAATTACATTTATGGCCACGCAAACATTACCACGACTTTTTTGAATGAGGCAGAATTTTGTATTTAATGTATTTTTTTTTTTTGCATTAAGTTCTCGCTATAACAAAAATTTGTATAAGGGTCATTCCATTGTGACTGGTGGGATATTTTACTCCAGAATGTGATTAATTGCGAATTATAACTATCTCATCGGATAGAGAAGTGAAAGATATTATTTAACATAGAACGATAACTAATGTATAAAATTCCCCTAAAGAAAATAGCAAACAATTTCTTAGTCCTATGATACTATCATTTGAATGAATGTGACTGGTGGGACCCTGAAAAGAACTCTATTTTACCCTTGTGCCCTGAAAGACTAAGTTTAGCCAAAAAAACTCATTTTCAAGAAAGATATTTTTGTGTTGTAAGATATGAACTATACGCTTTCCTTTTCAATAAAAAAACTAGGCTGACTTAATCTTCATAGAAATATTAAAAAATATTTAAAGTTTCTACTAGTGGGACAAGTCCTTGTGACAGGTGTAAAGTAATTATGTATGAAGTAAACGTTTCCATACACAAAAATTACAGGAACATATTAACGAAATGTAGTCATTTAAAAAGAAGTTACTGCTGAAACGGAGGTAAATAGGGCATTTTAAAATTTAAGTCCTTTTCCTATTTTCCATAAATAAAAGTTCCACACTTTGTACAAAAAATTGTTGGTATGCAGTTTAATAGCCCATTTAATTCTAGTACAATGACGTGCAATTTTGAAAGGGGTTTGGCAATGTTCAGAAATCAATTAATGACCTTACCGAAATTCAAAAGCATTTTAGTTCATTATGAGACATTCTTTTTCATATCGGACACCAAATTTGCTGTCACACTTTCGATTGGCTTCAAATTTCGTATGGGTTCTGTACATGAAATAAGCTAACACGTGTTCGAAGATTTTTTTTTTATTTTTTTTCTTCGGAGATATGACCTGTCAAAGTTTGCATTTTTTCGGGATTGTGAGCAATCATTTACTTCTTCAAATCGTTATATCTCGGGTTCATCATAGAGACTTCATCTTAGCTAAAGAAACGGGCTTAACATTTCTATATATAAGATGGTCAAGATCGTCCTAAAGCTAACTTAGCTATTAACAGCTGAACTTTTTGAAGTTGATTTGCATAGTGAAGACCAGTAAATTAGGGATTTCAAATTATACCATCGTAATCCTTGTTTAATTCTCTATAAAAAACGTGGTTAAAAGAAGGCGTTTTTCAAGAATTATTTTAAACAATATTTTTCTTTATGACGAGATGGTTTATTTTGTGAGTGTTTAAGGGACTTGCGCTCTCTTAAAACAACTATCTCGTATTTTTCACATCGCCATTCCCATCCCGTAAATCCCGTATTAAATCCCTGTGACTTCCACTACAAGCATCCCTGCGGTAGTTGGAAGTCCCAAAATCGCAAGGGAATTGCTTCCCATAGGCGGACTGGAAGCCATTTCCAGTGTTGGTTATAAAAGGCGATTGCAACCTTGCCACCGCTCTTCTTTTTCATCGCCAACTGAACAGAAGACAACAGGGATCGTAACGCCAGCAACTATAAAAAAAGTCCTCTACAACACCGTTGGAGGTCGACATCTACTTACCTGGATTCATCATCATACTATCGACGCGGGAGTTGAACTACATCACGGAGTTTCACCTGCACTTCAGCAAACTAAGTATCAACCATCTATACATATATTAATATTATCCATCCATTTAAATTTTTACCATTCCCGTTGCGCGAGTTCCCTCCGAATTCCGCAACCCAAATCAATTGCTCAATTCACCTTATATTTGCTAATCAAAGTGTCAAAAATCTCATTATACAGTCCATTCAAAAAAATCGTTGTTAAAATATTAACTAGTTCTAAGCGCATTTTGTAAATGAATTACAAGTTGGATTAAACATTACTTTGCAAATCTTAAATCGCAATCTCGTAATTTCTTAACATGGTCCTTGCGAGCCAAATTTGAAACAGTGGCAACGCAACCTTTCGGACAGTTGAAATTGCGCTGCTAAACACTGAGCGGCAGCTGTCATTTTCCCAAATTTCCCATATTCTCTCACATTCAATTGCAATCTTTCAGCGAATCGGCAGCAGTAACAACAGCGAATAAGCAAATCTTCAATCGCTGCAACGCGGGATTTTCAAACCTTTTCAAAGTGCTATTTAGTTTAAACAAAAATTGTGGTTAGCGTACAAATCTCGGCAAATTTAAGTGAATCCCAAGTGCAACTCTCCCCAAGTGATTATCGCTCAGCGAAAAGTGTCGCGAAAAGGCCTACATAATTGCTAAGTGCATGGCAATATAGTCTCGTGAAGTGCTTGCGGCACCGATTTTTTCACACAATCTTGTGATTTGCGAACAACGCGGGAATCCGTTTTTCTTCGCACGCCACGTTAGCAGGCGCCCACCTTAACATCTATAAAGCTACCAGCGCCCACCGCGGGATTTTCGAAGCCCATAAAAATGAGAAGTACCCAGAAAAAGGAGTAAGTTGCATGCAAATCATACATATGTACATTATACCCAGGGACACATTTATATACATATAAATATACTCATCACAAAATTTTCATAAAATTGCATATAGTATGTATATCAACTGTACATTTCGGTAAAATATTCACCGTTATCGAAAAACGGTTTCTTAAAATATATATATGCAGTTATATAGGTACATACATAGTCCTACTCGCTACCTTGCATAAAATTTTCACTCGTTGTTTCTCCAGCTTCCATACATACGTACATACGCATATCTATGTACCTGCGTATTTATGCAGGATTGCTCCTTTTCTATTCCCAACATCTCTATTCCAACTTCGAAATATTTGCTATGCTGTCTGCGCCGGCGCCGGCAGCGATCATCGTTTCACTTTCGGTCTTGCGTTTTATGTAGTTGCTTTGCATATATACGTAAGTACATACATACATCCATGTACATAAATTCATATCACCGAAAAACAACGCCAGTTGCGTCGGCGTTTTGCCTAATACTTCATTTCTCCTGTTTGCATTTCTAATAAGATCGGTGTTATGCAGACAAACTTTTGTTTGCCAAATTAAATGGCGGCTGCTTAGTTTGCTCGGAGGTGGTTATGTCGAGTTTGGCACAGGGTTGCACGTTCATTATGGTTTTCATGGCTATTGCCAACACGAAATGAGAATTTCAGATGTACATAACGCGCAAAATTTAAAATTTTTGTATATGACAACACCGAATTTGCTGCAGTTTGACCAAACAAAATTAGTTTGCTGTGAGAGTCGCCAAACTCGCTCTCTCCGAGTTTGCTGCAACAACAATTGCACGCAGTTTGCCAAACAAAATTTCTGCATAACACCGACCTAAGAATTTCCATGCATATGTATGTACATATAAAGTTGCAACTCAGTAGACAAGTGTGCTAGCCCAGTAGGAAATCCTACAAGCACTTGCGACTGGCGAAAGTCTGAGTACATTCGAATTGTACCCAACCTTGAAATAGAAAATCATTTTAGCAACAATCCCCAACCTTACACATATATTATCTATTAATCCCTTAACTTATATTAATATCAAACTGCAACTTATATACGGTGGAAAAATATCGACTCATCGACTCATGTACACATACTTACCTAAGCAAATTGATTTAAAATTAAAATTTAAAACTTTATGAGAATTACAAAATCAAATGGTGAAAGTTATTCCCAGTTTTCGTTGATAAACGTAGGGGTGAAGATATTGGTGATTATTCCCGGTATTTTACAAACAGCGAATACGAGTCTTATAGAGTGATTTATCGCTGAAAATACTGTCGCTCTACAAAATTTGGTTTTTTTTTCTCCGTTTACTTTGCGAGTAAACTCATCACGCGTGACTCTTGTTCGGCATTTAGCAATCAGTATCTCGACTATTGGTGACTCCTCCAGCTTACACTTTCAAAAGTAAATTCTTTCGGTCTCGTTTTTAATAGCCCTCATCCATCTCCAGTATGTCGGTAGCTTCTGCATTAATGTCGAAGTTTATCTTCGATTCTAATAATGTGGTGAATTTCTGCACCAACTTCGAAAAAGAAGATCCGGAAGATCATACCGATTCTTTACTCGAGGTAAAGTTGCAGGACCTTAATTCCCGTTGGGACATGTTGAAAATTTCCTATGAAAAAGTCTGCCTTGCCGAAGAGACTTCCATTTCTGCCGAATTTAAGGAGGAGGCCCATGCCAAATTTCAACTGTGTACTGATAGTTTTTACATTTGCAAATCCCATATCCTAGACCAACTCAAGCTTTTCCAGGGCAGCACAACTGACAAAAATTCCACTTCCCGCCAGTCGATGGCTTTCATCGATAATTCGATACCATGTATCAAAGTGCCTCCGTGTGATACCCAAACATTCTACGGTAGCTATGAGGACTGGCCATCTTTCCGTGATATGTTCACGGCCGTATATCTCAACCACCCCAAGTTAACACCCGCTCAGAAACTTTACCATTTGCGAAACAAAACTAAGGGCAAAGCTGGCGCCATAGTTAAACATTATACCTTGTGCGATGAAAACTTTTCTCTAGCATGGGAAGCTTTAAGAGCCCGTTTCGAAAACAAAAGAATTTTAATCGACAAACAGTTGAAGACTCTTTTTAACATTTCTCCCGTTTCATCTGAAAACAGCGAAGGCATTCAGAAAATCCAAAGCACCATTAATGATTGCCTTTCGTGCCTGAAAGCGCAAGGTGTTTCCGTTTCCGACTGGGACCCTATTCTTATCTATCTTTGCTCCACCAAACTTCCAGAGGAAACCCTCGCCCTCTGGGAGCAATCCCTCAAATCCAGGAAGGACTTACCCAACTGGTCCCAAATGGACGAGTTCCCGACCAGTCGGTACAAAGTGGTTGAGCGTTTGCATAATTACAAATCTACCAAAGCACGGAGTTCTCTTCCTCAAAAAACATCACCGAAGATTCAATCGTATCACTCCCAAGAACGCATTTCGTTCAAATGCAAATTATGCAACGAGAGTCATGCAGTGAAAGCCTGTCCAGAATTTCGTAAACTAAATATCGCTGAGCGAACCAAGTTCGTCGAACAAAACGGCTACTGTTCTAATTGCTTAGCCTTTAATCATACTCTCAGCCGCTGTTCAAGTACCTTCCGATGTTATCATTGCAAAAAAAATCATCATACAATGTTACATCCCCCCTCCACCAACCAATCGATTCCCAAAGCACCAGTACGGAATCAGAAACCTAAACAAACCCCAAATGCAACGACCATCTTGCATACCCAATCAATTGCACCTACCTCCATTCAAACCCGACATCCAATATTCGACATCACTGAAGGAAAGGTTTCTTGCCAGGAGTTATCTATTTCTTCAACCGACAGTGATCCTCATATCCAAGCAAACTTTTCAACCAACAACGAAAGCACATTGCTTCCCACAGCCCAAGTACACATCGAGCATTTGGGCGAACTTTTCCCTTTAAGAGCTTTAATAGATCAAGGCTCTCAAAAAACGTTCATCTCAGAAAGGGTTCAAAATCATTTAAGACTCCCAACTAAGCGAGAAAATTTTTCAGTAACCGGCATGGGTGGAAAGATCGTGGAAAACGCGACTCGGGTCCGTAACATTCGTCTCGTAGCTAAACGTCGTGACATTCGCATCGATACCAAGGCTATTGTTCTCCACAAATTGACGAGCTTCTTACCCACTTCCCAAATCAAAAAACCCACACTTTCCGATATAAAAGGTCTGGACCTCGCTGACCCACACTTCTATACTCCCGCTCAGATCGACTTGGTAATAGGTAGCGACCTAATACTGAAATTCTTCTTGAAGGAGTCCAACACAAAGTTCTTGGCAGCCTGCTCGCGCAAAAGACAATTTTTGGATGGTACTTGAGTGGACCATTACAAGCAACCAACTGCGCAACTTTTCACACTTATGTTGCAGAGGATTTGAGCGAAAGTCTTGATTCTCAACTTAAGCGGTTCTGGGAAGTAGAGGAGATCGCTGGATCACATCCCCTTTCAGCAGCAGATGCGTATTGCGAAAAGCTGTTTCAAGACACCACCTATCGGCAAACTGATGGACGATATGTGGTCCGATTGCCATTCAAATCGGAATTCCCCTCTAAGCTGTCTCTAGGTCCATCTCGTGCCCACGCAATGAAGCAAGCGATCCGAATGGAGCACATGCTAAATAAGAAACCCGAGCTTAAGAAGGAGTATATTCGGGTCTTAGACGAATATCTGACCTTAGACCACATGAAACCTATCACTTTGGATGAAATTCACCAAAATGGTAATTACCACTCCTACTATCTACCCCATCACTCCGTCATTAAACCCGACAGCAAATCCACCAAAGTTCGCGTGGTATTTAATGCTTCCAAACCATCAGCGTCCGGAGTGTCTCTAAATGACATTTTGCATATCGGTCCCACTTTGCAGACAGACCTCACGATTGTAATCTTAAATTGGGGTTTGTACAGATTCGTCTTTAACGGCGACATCCAAAAAATGTACCGCCAAATTCTGTTACATGAAGACGATCAACAGTTTCAACGAATTCTCTTCCGTAGAGAAAACGAGACCCAACTTAGAGATTTCGCGCTAAAAACTTTAACATTTGGGGTAAATTGCGCACCATATCTCGCCATCCGTACCTTGCACCAATTGGGAACTGACGCCAAAGACTCTTTCCCTTTAGCCAAGAGAATTCTAACCGAAGAAACTTATGTCGATGACATACTGACTGGCGGGCACGATATTCCTACTTGTCTCACCGCACAATCCCAAATTATCCAATGTTTGCTCTCAGCCGGTCTGCCTTTGAAAAAAATAACAGCTAATCACCCCGAACTGCTTAAACACATCCCGACCGAAGATTTGCTTGATTCCAATTTTCTCAAACTTGATTCCTCTAGCTCTACCAAAACTCTTGGCATTCGTTGGAATGCCTTAAATGATGCATTCTCTTATTCAACCGAGCCCATCCAACCAACTACAAGTGCTACTAAGCGGCAAATTGTATCCTCGGTTTCGAAACTTTTTGACCCCGCAGGTGGCTAGCGCCTATTATTATTCAGGCAAAAATACTCTTGCAGCAGAT
>NW_016177679.1:0-8341 GCF_001687245.7 Rhagoletis zephyria | reverse complement strand
GCCATCCACATATGTACCCACCAGATATTTGCAAATTAAAGTTGATGCTTAGGTCGGAATCGATTGATTGAGATTTTTGACATCTTAAATTGTGGATATTTAGTGAACGTGTCGATTTGTGCATTTTTATTTATTTAAACGCTTTAATAGTTTCTTTGGATAGAATTTTTAAATACTTCATGAAAGCATTAATTTTTTAGTTATTGTTGCTTCCGACTCGTATGATGTATTTGGGAATAAATTTCCGTCATCTCTTGCTAAATTTGGTTTGAATGCAAACCAGTCACCTAAGCGTGAAAGAGTACCATGTTCATTTTTTTTAATTCTTCAGGAGAGACGAAAACTAAATTTTGAAAAAAATGGACTTGGCACCTTTTCACCTTTAGGTAGCGATATACTTTTTTGTAATATTTTGTACTTCAGGTCCTGTACTTTTCCGAGCTTATGCACGATCACATGGCCCGGGCGATAAATTCGTTCATATCCTTCAAGTCGCCGTGGACCGATGGCATCATACCTGCGTTGGTTGGCTTCTATTTAAGCGAAATGCGTGAGAGCTGGGTACATCCCCAATGCTTGCAGTGTAGTCAGTGTTGCGTTCATCCCGAAGGCCGGAAATTCTCTCATGTTTCACCTAGGGATTTTGGGATCTCTTTTCATTTTTAGACACCCATTTTGATCTGACTCACGGTTACCTGAACCAGCTAACTAAGTGGGCGATCAACGCCGGTCTCGCAATAATTCCCAGCAAGATGGAACTGGTATTGTTTACCAGGAAGTACAAGGTACCCATTGCGGCCCTTCCCTCGAGTCGGGATGTTCGTCTGCGGCTCTCAGACAGGGTCAGGTATTTAAGCTTGATCCTGTATAGGAAGCTGTCGTGGAAGCCTTACCTTGAGAAAAGGGT
The DNA here is from genome assembly GCF_001687245.7 of Rhagoletis zephyria. Classification (NCBI taxonomy): domain Eukaryota; kingdom Metazoa; phylum Arthropoda; class Insecta; order Diptera; family Tephritidae; genus Rhagoletis; species Rhagoletis zephyria. Next base: position 7,434 of record NW_016177679.1, on the reverse strand, counting down.
AAGAAAGGCGTCGGTTGCCTTGTACTTCTTTGGGGTAGCTATCAGTGAAAGGTGAGGTATCTCACCCCCAACATAATTCATTAGCTCAATGAAACCAGATTTCAGCCTATCTTATTTCATGGAGCCCTTGCCTGGTGGAACACTTCAGAGAGGGCTACACTTGTAAAACAACTGGAGCGTTTACAGCGGATCACTCTAATCGTACTTAGTGGAGCATAAGGAACCACACCTACTGACGCTTAACGTCTGTTAAACACGGCGTCTGCGGATACTGAAGACAAAATTGTAGCACTAGGAAGGCTTTGACTTGGCCCTGAGAATATAGAATACAGCTCTCAGAAGCTGGTGAGGCCGGGTTACTCGAAGGTGGGAGCGGTAAACTAGTTCACGGACGGATCAAAACTTGGAGACAGGGTTGTGGGAGTTTTCTTCTGTCGGAAACTCTCCACCCAAACTTTGTTTTGGGCTTCCAGACTTCTGCAGTGCCTTTCAGTTGGAAATAGCTGCCATCAAGTAAGCGGTACACTCACTGCTAAAGGGTGTGATGGTGTGCTTGAAATCGGTAAAGGAATGTCTGACCTCTCTATCATCGCATCGGATTACTTCATAGTAATGCTAGTTTTGTTGCACGGTCACAGTGGCAACGCGAAAAACTGCGTGGCTGATGACCTGGCGTTGAAAAGGCACCCTTAAAACGGTAACAACAGATAAGGAGCAACTAGGACGTTTCTGTCTTCTGCGGTACACTGTTTGATGGTTGGGCCTAGAGTTAACTGGGCAAGCGCTAGAGTACCACGCATACTTCGTACTCGCGATAATGAAATCGCGTACTCTACTAAATACCCAGTAAAATGTACAAAAGAAAGCGATACTCCTTTTTTTGACTAAAAAAGTAAAAGAAGACTTTTTCTGCTGCAGCTAATGTTTTTATAGGGCACTTTAAAATCACTCGTGAATGCCGTAATAGCAGTTCAACCACCATTAACTGCAGAGGAAAAACTTCAGCTGACTCCCGAGACCCACTGTACTCTGACCCAAATAAGGTCTGGATATTTTAATGAGTTAAACAGACTAAATCTCGACCTACCCAACTCAGTTTTTGCCTCTTCAGATACTCCATAAAACCCACTCAACTAACATCCGTCTGCCTTAGTTTCGATCCCAAAGAAAAGCAAGTTTCCTGGGCCTGCAGTTAGTTGAGCTTCACGTCAACGATTGAAAGATTATATTAGATTAAGTAGCCCCTACAACACACATAAGGATATATATACATATATATATAGTACATACCGTGCAGTGAAATCTCGAATTAGTTTTATGAGAAAGGCGGGTATATTTTCGCACTTTCATTTTATTTTTAATAGGTAGATCAGCTCCCCCTCTTTAAAATGCGATTGAAAATATATTACCTACCTATTCAATTTCTTGTGTGCTGATGTAACCGGTTTTGGCCTAGTCCAACAAAGTACCCCTGACGTTTTCCTTTTGTGAAACCAAGAAGATCTCCACGTGATCTTTTCAGGGACGGGGTGTCCACCCCTTTCATTGATGTGGACGCCAAGACCTCCGACCTATTCGCTTGTTGAGGCCGATAATGTCGATGTCATCAGCATACTCCAGGAGCGGTATACTCTTTTAGACGTCAATTGTCCAGCTCGAATGATCTTAGTCGTTTTGTGGATTGTCGGACATTAGTTTCTCTGATTATATTCTGCATTGGAGCCGATGACGTCAGTTCCTAAGTCCGTAGTAATAATCTTAAGAGTATTCGCACCGCTTTTAAACCGTTCTGAAAGTTAAATTTTTAAACTTTTTGCTGCTGGCAAGCTTCAGGAACTCATTCCATCCAGCCTCACTTCGTTCTCGTCACGCGTGTTTTCTTAATTATAATAACCGTAACTATTGAAAACACACTAGTTTCTTGAAAGACATCTCCTTGATGGTCCAAGGGTTTATCCTGCCTCAGAAGCCCACCTCATCTCATTTTACCATAATTTTTTAATTTTTAACAACGGCCATTAAACTTCCTTGCCACTGTCTCAGGCCGCAGTAAGAACTGGCTCCTCAAATGGTTGACAGTAGCGTCCTCTCCTCACATCCTTTAACCTTGCTTCACCATCCCGCTTAATAGAACGTTAAGAAGTGAACAAAAAAATCAGAAAAATTATAGCACTCTTTGACATAAAAAAAAACTGGTCAAATGAAATAGTAATACCTTAACCAAAACCACAAAAATTCATTGCGTACAATATCACACAATTGTGGCAAATTTGCGTAGACATTATGAGCAAAGCAATTGTCCTTGCAACATCTTCCCCACAAACGCAGTAAACTGCTTTTGGCCCTAAGTGACTTTTCGCAAATTGTGGAGTAAATGTTTCCTTCATTGCTTTTGAAATCAACTGATCAACACACAAATATACAAACGAACAATACTTAAGATAAAGTCACTAACTACGGAAACACACAAACAGATACAATGCGCATGCAAATACATACGCACATACATACTTATTTAGTATCTTCATAAATTAGTACAATGGAGGAGTTGCCGAGTAGCACAAATGGTCGCTAACCCACAAGCAAAGTAAACGGAAGTGTCATGAAGACAAGCAGACACTTGTAATACAACAATAAGTACAACAATGGCAATATGCAGGGTATTCCCCAAGAATGTCTGTAAGTGGGAATATTAACACACTAACGCCCACATTTAAGTGTAACTCAACAGCAACTCACACACAGCACACTTTCCTGCTACTTTTCATTCTTCTTCTTCTTCTTCTTGAGAACTCCACCTTCGTGACATTGGCACCCTTTCTCAACAGTCAACCACCATCATAGGGTCCCTAACCTAAGCTAGCAAGCTGGCAAGACAAGACATACAATCAGAAAATCCATTTAAGCAAAGAGTGTGGCAAATACTTCCTGCAACTCCGCCCCGAATATCCTGCTACATCTATCACTGAGTGTAATGCAGTCAACGCCAAGGAGAAGATGGAGATTGTGAATGGTAAGAAGAATCAAGAAGTTAATAATGATATAGCAAAGATGGTTAAGGCGAAAGCAGACGTTGGGGTAGTAGTACGAGTAGATTTTGAATGAAACAAAACGGAAATACACAGCAATTGTAGAAAGTAGTTGAATAGTTGACTCGAAGAGTAGTACATAGCTTGGGGAGAAGTATTGGAGCTGGCGTAGACTGCAGCTGAATACAAGAATGCAAGGTCGTCGTCGTCGTCGTCGTCTGTTGTCTGTTTGACCAGAAGTTGAAGTACTTTATGAGAGGAAGCAGGTGAAGAAGGCACACAAAGTGCCAGACGATAATGCCGTAGAAAATGCTGGAGAAGTTGCCGGAGACATTACAGCAGGAAGCGGGAAACAAGCAATGTCCTTGACACAATTGTGGTTAACCAACAAACAACAAGCATGCGAGTATATCTATGTATGTATGTACATAAATGGCTGTGAGAACAAATTACCGAAGAATGCTGCACACTTGTAGGGAGGCGAGAAGATTGCACAATGAAGTACAAGATATGTGTGGACTAGTAAATTTGTGGTTTGCTAAAAGTACATACATACATATGTTAGCACATATTTATGTATCACAAAACCTTGGAAATTATCGAAGCAATTGCAGAAAAGACGCCACATTGCGTAAGATACAATTTCGAGGTAAAAATAAAGGGACTATAAGAGGAAACATTAAGAGGAAATATACGAAATATGCCGCATTAAATCAAGTGAAAATAGTATTAACCCTATTTGGTGTACCCGCCAAAATTAATAAACGGTGTAGTCCAACCGGGGTACCTGGGTACTCATTTCATTTATGGATTTATATCTAAAAGTCAGCGGTAACTTAATATCATCCTGAGTGTTAGATGTATATTGATTTATTTGTTGTTAACGCAGATCCTCTTATACAAATCCAACGATAGGATTATATAAATACAAGGAACTTTGTAATACAAAACTTAAACTGAATAGGGAAGCTACAAGAGGGTCTCTATTAGGAATGTTAATCCCGGCCTTTTTAAGGTCCCAAAATCCCGAAAATCGGGACTTGTAATTTGCACTGATGTCAATAATATAAACTCCCTTTCTTGACCAGTATTGGCTTTATTTCTTTTTTTATTTAATAATTAATATTTTTTTATAAATGTCTAGCTCATTATACATACATATAAAACCGCGCGATAGTAAATTTTATACACAAAANTTATTTCTTTTTTTATTTAATAATTAATATTTTTTTATAAATGTCTAGCTCATTATACATACATATAAAACCGCGCGATAGTAAATTTTATACACAAAAAGCAATATATTCGCGAAACCATGGGTCAAATATAGTAAAATTGCGTTTTTAATTTTTCACTCACGTCAGTAATTCAAAAATGATTTAAAAAATTCAAAAAAATGTGCTTAGAGAAGAAGTATGGGTAACAAAATAAATATGAAATCCTGTAGAATTTAAATAGATTCAAGTTTTTGGTGCAGAAGGACTGGTAAGTACTGAAAATGTCCTTATAAAAATTTATCCATGAAATTTCGCAATATTTGTTTTTGAAAAAAATTATATGTTAAGGACTTATATGAACTCGATAACATCCTCGAATTTCGTTCTTCTAACTTTACCAGCTTAAAAAGTTACCTATTCGTCCTTATGAATTCAAAAAATTTTAATTTTTGTAAATTCTAAAGAAATTTCCTCTTTCATTTGGTACCCATATTTTTATTCTACATTGCATTGAGTTTTTTGGAATTAATCATATCTTTGAAATTATAAGGCCCTTTAAAATAAATCCTGATGTCAGAGAAAAAAATAATAAATCGCCGCTTTAAATGAAAGAGTAGATTTCAAACTCATTTATTTCTTATGTATTTATTTTATGGTTGGAGAGATTCTCAAACAATTTAGAAGCAATTTTTTCGATTTAAGTTGTTGAAAAGTAATGAATATCTATATCCGGGGACTAATAACGGAATCCCTTGATTGTGATAAGGACATCCCGAAAACTCCGGGAACGGAAAAAGCTGAAAAATTAGTATCCCTTAGAGACTAGGAATATACTAGAATATCTTTGAAACAAATATGTATTATATTCGCATACCAGTTTACTTTAGTATCGATCGTTTACTTGGCGCAGCCGGAAAATTTTGTGTTTTTAGAATATTTTTGTACATATTTTTTTAAACGTTGTGGGCAATTTCTTGTATAGATAAAATAACTTTACGAATATAAATAGCAGACTAAACTTTTATTTGCACATTTTCAAACGTACAATTTTTCATAATTCATATTTTTTTATTTTTATTGTCTGAAAAGTAAAAAACATATATTTTTGTTATTTTAATAAACCAAATATTATTATTATTACTATTAACGATGTCATGTTAAATCAGACAAATCGTGCGAATGCGGGAGGATTTTAAAAAATCTCTTCCAAGAAAAAAACTTATTTCATATTTGTAAAATATAGAAGAAAAAAATTAGAGAGTTTCCACCTGTTTGAAAATTGAAGTTTAAGTAAATTGATGAAGAACAAAAGCTTGCACCCTCTGATGAATGCGGTTTTATAATTCGCTTTTACGTGAAAGCATGGTTTATGTGTGCCAATGCCTTAGCAGCTGCCGTAGAGGATATAAATTAAAAAACAAATGTTTAATTGTGTCAGGTTCCAGATCCGGTTTCATCTCATTAACGCATTAACGAAATAGAATAAGCATTTATGGTATCTCTCTGAAGAGGCGTCAGCATTGGTTTTTTTTATGAAAAATTAAATGCCAGTACAAGAAAAAATATGGTAAAAGCACTTATAAAAAAAAAGCAGAGGTGGCACTAAGAAAAAATTCGTCGGTCACAACGGCGATCAAACACTAGCGGGTTTAGTGACAGCTATATTTTAGAAATCAATTAACAAATAATAATTATATCTTTACTTTTCAGACAAATCAATCGATTTTTTTATTTATCACGAGAGTTTGACCTTATTTTCAAGAGAGAAGGACAATCCAGCTTTTCTGAATTGTGATCCAAATAAATAGGAACGTGAAGGGTTTTTCATTAGGGGAAATGATCACATAAAACAATTAAAAAAGTGCTGAAATAGCGGTGCAATTAATGCAAGTTTACCATGGCCGTATAGTAAAAGACGAGAGTCGGAGGGCATAAATACGTATTGGAATGACAGAGCGTTCTTCAACCATATTCTGAGATAGGGCGTTTTTCAATCAGGTAGGGCATTTTCAAACTGGCTGCCGAAATAGGTCGATCTTCCACTCAGGTAACGATAAGTAACTTTCTCTCAAAATATTTTTGGGAACTACAGTATCTTCCCTTTTCTTTGTCCTTGCTCGTTTGCTCAGTACTAAATTTTAACAAGCACTACTGGCAGCGATATAGTAGAAAGTATCTGAATCTGAAGATCAAAATAAATTCTATCGCTCCATTTGCCGCTAATCCCATTCACTGGCCCTAGAATCAAGTATGGTGGTCCGTCTAGGTTAGGACATTAAGAACAAAGAGACGTTTTAGTTTGCTGTTTGTTGTTGTACTTCTAATCTATAACGAATCATGACACGGCCTCAAACGAAATCCATTGCCAATGCTAAGAGGAATGTTGCATGCATTTTTGGAAGATGCATTAAAAATTTTATTATGAAAAAATGCTACTTCTTTAGATGTCCGATTTTACCCTAAAAGCTTCAATGCAATTTGCCGTTTCTAAAGTGACTTTTATTTGCTTACAATTTTAAATATTAAATCTACAGCCTCACAAAAATGCACTCTAGTTTTTGTGCCTTTTTGAGAATTTTAAAAGATCTCAACTCACACAAGCATATAAACATAAACAGACATGCACACATACAACTCCACATGAATTTTAACTTGGAAAGCACACCGGCTGAAGGAGTACTTTACGGATAAGTCCTTAGATTTTAATTTACTCAAACAATCATTTCATTTGAAAGTGTTTGTATGCAAATACTAGACTAAGTACACACATACAAAAATAGGCATGTGAAAACCAAAATCTAAGCTAAATTGTAAGGATGCCAGAACGCATGAAATCCTAAATGTATTTAACTAATAAGTCAAGTGTAAAGTATATTATGTGTAGCAACAAAAATAGCATAGTGAGGCAGAAATGCAAGCAACCACAGTAAGACTTATAATAACAGACGAATACGTGCAAGTATCTATCTACACACTCACATAAATATGTACATCAGTTTACATGTTTGTATGTATGTATGAAGTGCAGTGCCCTGGCTGCACATTCGAGTGCAAGGTATGACTGACTTGTGACTTGAGCCATTGCTCTGACTGACCTCCTGCTACTCCTGCGTAGGATACATATATGTACTTGTAAGTGCATATATACGAATATCTACTAGAGAAGAAACTGCCTGTTCATCTTGATA
>NW_016177678.1:0-8342 GCF_001687245.7 Rhagoletis zephyria | reverse complement strand
GTAAAATTAGGTAATTGTAGGGCCAGTGCAGGTAAAAGGAATACTTTCTTTGGTAATTGATAATAGTTGCACAGAGGACCCAAGATGGACTCCTGTGGTACACCTGAGTACATCTGCACAATTGTAGAAAAGTTGTTTCCGACTTTTACTTTCTGAAACCTTTCACTCAAATACNGCTGGTAAAATTAGGTAATTGTAGGGCCAGTGCAGGTAAAAGGAATACTTTCTTTGGTAATTGATAATAGTTGCACAGAGGACCCAAGATGGACTCCTGTGGTACACCTGAGTACATCTGCACAATTGTAGAAAAGTTGTTTCCGACTTTTACTTTCTGAAACCTTTCACTCAAATACCTCTTTATAAGTTTAGCTGCAGTATCACTAAATCTAAAGTATTTAACTAGTTTTTCGCATAACAAATTGTGGTTAACGGAATGAAAAGCCTTGGAAAAATCGAGTAGACAAAGTAATGTTAGGTGACCTTAATCAAATGGATCGCGTATATCGTCTAAAACCTTCGTAACCGCCGTAGAGCACGAGTAGCCAGCTCTGAAACCAGACTGCAGGGGACTCAGTAGCTTATTTGAGGAGATAAAGTTGGATATTTGATGTGATGTTAGCATCTCGAACAACTTAGAAAGACCTGTTAGTATACTAATGGGCCTAATGTCAGAAATCAGAGAAGCGCCTGATTTCTTGGCTACCGGCGTGATGATTGCTACTTTCCACGAGGAAGGAAAAGATGAAGTTGTCAAGCAATGATTGATTATATGTGTAAAGCAGCAGAGTATATGAGGTAAAATGAGTTTGACAAACTTCATCGGGAGCTCATCATTCCCGACGGCATTTGATTTAACACGGTAGACACAACTGGCTACCTCCTCCTCGGTAACAGAGCTAAATTGAAAAGTTTCAAGATAACTAACATCCGGATATATGATTTTTGAATCAAGCGCACTACCAGACAAAGAGCTACATGAAGCAAAAAAAAGAACAAGGAGGCATTTGGCATGAGACAGCATTGCCTCTAGATTGCAGGCAGACTTAAAACTGAATGAAAAATTTCGGAGATTGAGCNATCGGGAGCTCATCATTCCCGACGGCATTTGATTTAACACGGTAGACACAACTGGCTACCTCCTCCTCGGTAACAGAGCTAAATTGAAAAGTTTCAAGATAACTAACATCCGGATATATGATTTTTTAATCAAGCGCACTACCAGACAAAGAGCTACATGAAGCAAAAAAAAGAACAAGGAGGCATTTGGCATGGGACAGCATTGCCTCTAGATTGCAGGCAGACTTAAAACTGAATGAAAAATTTCGGAGATTGAGCTATCGCAAGAGGCGAAGTATTCAGGGGTCAACTGGAAGTCACATCTCTTTGCTGTTAACAACTAGGCTATCAGAGGAACATGCCCCAAACTGACGTTTTCGCCGTTCAATATAGGGACAAAACCGCTTACTACGTACTACGCACGGTCCAGGACGCCAAACTTCAAGCATCGATTTGTCTGAGTAGCCATTATAGGAGCTATACGTACCTGCCCAACGAAAGCACGTATATTAAGCTAGCAGGCTATGGTCACAAAGCACAACTCTAACCTATTGGGTATTTAGGCTGTGTGCGAGTACGTCTAAATTGCTACATAAATAGAGAAAAATCCTAAATCTCTGGAAAGTGTCGGTAACGCAGTGAATAGGAACAATTTAGATTTTCTGCGAGCATACTTTTAAACCTAAATTGAACAGTCAAATATATTTGAGCGAGCGATTAAGTGAACAACGATTTTTTGATGTTTTAAATAAATTTTATCATTGCTATGGCACAAAAAAGAAAATATTCAGAAAGATGTATGTATAAATTTATTTGATTTTTGCATTCAGATAAGTATATGTGTAATTCGATGGATGTATATTATTTCGCAGGGTCAGAAGAGCAAACGGATTCTTTTATAGATGCCAGGATGGAGCATTCTCCTTTTCTGTTGCAAATTTATTATATTGTTAAATAGTCCCAAAGCTACCACAAAATTATTCATTTTATAGATATATTTATTAAAAACAAACAAATTCAAATTCCAAAACAAACAATTTAGGTTGTCAAACGAACTCGCACAGTTTTAGCAGCTGTTTTCCTAAATTGTAGCAGTGCTGGAAGTTTCCAGTGGAATATTAGTTTAGGTTCTAAAATTTAGGTCAACTCGCACACAGCCTTAGTTGCTAATTAGTTACACTATTCTCGATTTATATAGTTGCTCATTACGTGTCAAAGATATGAGCGATATGCTAAGTTAAATCTCAACCTCTATACCTTCGGTTCTCATAGGTCATATTTAGTTGTTCATTAGTTACACAATTCACGATTTAGTTGATCCCTACGTGTCAAAGATACCAGCGATCTGCTGAAGTCTTAACCTAGCAGACCATTGATATATCTTCGGTTTTCAATAAGATATCCGAGTTCTGCAAACGGCAAATTTAGTTGCTAATTAGTTACACTATTTCCGATTTATTATATGTAGTAGATAACATAACAGACCATTTCTATACGTACATATCTGTGCCGTTCAAGTAAAGTAGCTTAAGTGATTTTAAAAGATTTAATTTAGAATTAAAAAAAATAATCAGTTTATCTTAAAAAAATTAATATTTGTATGAGGTTTCTATTAAAAGGGTATTTTAGATTAAACCTCTGAACCCGATGAAATATCATTTTAAAGGGAGAATAGCCTATCTCGACATATGTTACTGTAATTGACAGGCAAAGTTATGTATTTACATATGAGCTGGAATTAATTTCATTTTACAGAGAACCAGTGATCGGATCAAAAGAAAATTCTGTGTGGTAGAACCTGGAAAAAATTTGGTAAATTTAAAAATAAAATTTAGACAAATTAATAGGGTCACGACAATTCTACAAGTTTCGACTATTTTTCTTGTGGGTTTTAATTATAAATTTTTTATATACATTATATATATTCATATATATATTCATTACTTATCTAGAAAAACATATAAATCAGAATTTCAAACTTGAATTTCAAATTTGAAGCTGCTAAAAATTGCATTTCTTCTATAAAAAGAAATTGGTCTAACATATTTATATTGAGAGATCTCTCCAACCTTGCCGAGTGCTGGCCATAGTACAGTTACATAAGTAAACACACTATCAGCTGATTGCCAAAAGATGCCTACAGCTGAGAGCACCTGTTTTTTGGCATTTGCTCTTATCTTTTACAATTTATTTCATTTCTATTACAATTTCTTTCATTTATATTGCAATTTTTTCAAAATACACCAACGCACTGAACCAAAAACACCAAAACACTAACCAAAAAAACACCTACAGCCTGTCGAACACACAGCCGCCTGCCAGAAAAAAACGGTAAGAAGAACAGTTATGTTACTTATGGCAGGCTTTCCCAAAGTGGCTGACGCGGCACCCTGGGGTGCCGTTAGTGGCTAGAGTATACTATTGGTGCGGTAAAATTCTTTAAACTTTCCATACACAACGCCAACGGTTTGATCAAACTTCAACATGGCGGCCAGAAAATCAAAAAAGTTTGATTTTTATTAAATCTATTTTCAGTGGCTCTTCAAATCCCATACACAACCCAAATGGCTTGCAGCAAAGGGATATTTCGCTTGGTTTGTCAAGCCGCTTGTGTATTTCGCATCTAAGCGTAGTTCCCCAGTACGTTTTGTCAACGAAAAATTTTATCAGAAAATTTTCAGAAAAATATCCCCCTTTTCACAACCACTTTCGGTACTTTTGTAGACCTAATCCGCGTTTCATCCACTTTTCTTCCCATTTTCGGATTTTTTGCTGGCTGGGCTGTTCTTGTAACAAGCGCGAGCAGCTTTGCGCACGTGTATGTTACTTATTCATTGGAACTTCACAATCACACTGTAAAAGAGCGAATCAACACTATTTTAGAGGCAGTCTTCTCGTGTTACTGAGGTTCCCATTCGCAATGCAAATCGAAGAAGAACTTTTGATGAGCGAACCACTTGAGACTTACACCACTAGCGACGGAATTTTTAAAGCTAAAGACAAATTTGTACAGAAAATGGTTTGAAATGGAGCAAGTGTGCGGATATTTGCAGTGGTTGAAAAAACGAAAGGAGCGATGTCTAGGATGAAGCAAGAGGCAGAAAACGCCACGAGAAGTCGGTATTCCCTGGCGACTTGGAAGATGCTGCCACTAGATTTAAAACCCGTATTGGATGACGCTGCGAAGATAACAGAGTCCTGCGAAATTAAAATACATCTCTGGTTTTTTCTAGCACGTCGAGATTTTTTTATTGGTGACATGTATATTTTAGAATTGCTAGCAATTTGCATGGAAACCCCATAAATAAACAAAGTAAATCAGAAAAACGTATGTAACTTCGAAGTTAACGCTAAGAAAATTGATAACAGTCAGTTTCAGCAGCAATTTAATTGGAATATGGTTTTTTATTTTCTGTCAATTTCCATATAAAATTCAAAAAATTAGTATCATTTTTCACTTAAATTGCTTTCCTAAAATTGGCTATAAAAATTATTTTCTTACTGTTAACGCGCATTACCAGAATATTTTACCAACATTGACTGNGTTTGTCAAGCCGCTTGTGTATTTCGCATCTAAGCGTAGTTCCCCAGTACGTTTTGTCAACGAAAAATTTTATCAGAAAATTTTCAGAAAAATATCCCCCTTTTCACAACCACTTTCGGTACTTTTGTAGACCTAATCCGCGTTTCATCCACTTTTCTTCCCATTTTCGGATTTTTTGCTGGCTGGGCTGTTCTTGTAACAAGCGCGAGCAGCTTTGCGCACGTGTATGTTACTTATTCATTGGAACTTCACAATCACACTGTAAAAGAGCGAATCAACACTATTTTAGAGGCAGTCTTCTCGTGTTACTGAGGTTCCCATTCGCAATGCAAATCGAAGAAGAACTTTTGATGAGCGAACCACTTGAGACTTACACCACTAGCGACGGAATTTTTAAAGCTAAAGACAAATTTGTACAGAAAATGGTTTGAAATGGAGCAAGTGTGCGGATATTTGCAGTGGTTGAAAAAACGAAAGGAGCGATGTCTAGGATGAAGCAAGAGGCAGAAAACGCCACGAGAAGTCGGTATTCCCTGGCGACTTGGAAGATGCTGCCACTAGATTTAAAACCCGTATTGGATGACGCTGCGAAGATAACAGAGTCCTGCGAAATTAAAATACATCTCTGGTTTTTTCTAGCACGTCGAGATTTTTTTATTGGTGACATGTATATTTTAGAATTGCTAGCAATTTGCATGGAAACCCCATAAATAAACAAAGTAAATCAGAAAAACGTATGTAACTTCGAAGTTAACGCTAAGAAAATTGATAACAGTCAGTTTCAGCAGCAATTTAATTGGAATATGGTTTTTTATTTTCTGTCAATTTCCATATAAAATTCCAAAAATTAGCATCATTTTTCACTTAAATTGCTTTCCTAAAATTGGCTATAAAAATTATTTTCTTACTGTTAACGCGCATTACCAGAATATTTTACCAACATTGACTGTGAGGATGTTTTCATGTGACCCGAAAAGTAAACCTACTGAGATGACAAATTAAGTTTTTGAAAACCTTCTGGACATCAGTGCAGACAACACTTTGAATTTTAAATACTACANGCATCTAAGCGTAGTTCCCCAGTACGTTTTGTCAACGAAAAATTTTATCAGAAAATTTTCAGAAAAATATCCCCCTTTTCACAACCACTTTCGGTACTTTTGTAGACCTAATCCGCGTTTCATCCACTTTTCTTCCCATTTTCGGATTTTTTGCTGGCTGGGCTGTTCTTGTAACAAGCGCGAGCAGCTTTGCGCACGTGTATGTTACTTATTCATTGGAACTTCACAATCACACTGTAAAAGAGCGAATCAACACTATTTTAGAGGCAGTCTTCTCGTGTTACTGAGGTTCCCATTCGCAATGCAAATCGAAGAAGAACTTTTGATGAGCGAACCACTTGAGACTTACACCACTAGCGACGGAATTTTTAAAGCTAAAGACAAATTTGTACAGAAAATGGTTTGAAATGGAGCAAGTGTGCGGATATTTGCAGTGGTTGAAAAAACGAAAGGAGCGATGTCTAGGATGAAGCAAGAGGCAGAAAACGCCACGAGAAGTCGGTATTCCCTGGCGACTTGGAAGATGCTGCCACTAGATTTAAAACCCGTATTGGATGACGCTGCGAAGATAACAGAGTCCTGCGAAATTAAAATACATCTCTGGTTTTTTCTAGCACGTCGAGATTTTTTTATTGGTGACATGTATATTTTAGAATTGCTAGCAATTTGCATGGAAACCCCATAAATAAACAAAGTAAATCAGAAAAACGTATGTAACTTCGAAGTTAACGCTAAGAAAATTGATAACAGTCAGTTTCAGCAGCAATTTAATTGGAATATGGTTTTTTATTTTCTGTCAATTTCCATATAAAATTCAAAAAATTAGTATCATTTTTCACTTAAATTGCTTTCCTAAAATTGGCTATAAAAATTATTTTCTTACTGTTAACGCGCATTACCAGAATATTTTACCAACATTGACTGTGAGGATGTTTTCATGTGACCCGAAAAGTAAACCTACTGAGATGACAAATTAAGTTTTTGAAAACCTTCTGGACATCAGTGCAGACAACACTTTGAATTTTAAATACTACAGAGCCAAGAGAGTTCTAGATGCAAGTGTATGCAGAAAACACTGCTGTTGGCAAGATTGATTTAAACAAATTCTTGTAACTTTTACTTTTACATTTCTATGTGAGACCGCATTTTCAACAAATGCTTACATAAACAAGTATCGTTTAAGCAAAAAACAAAACCAACTTCAATTCCCATATACAAATTTAAGACTATCGTTAATCTCTTCATGATCCAATGATCGGATTTAAACCAAATTAGAATGGGACCACCTGTGAGGTAACACCTTTCCTTTATAAAAATAATCATAGTAATCGGTTTATGTGGTCCAAAGTTGTGCGGTAACATACATAAAAAATAATAAAAAAATATGCCGACGAATGGATAACCTTCTCCATTTTGTGTAGTCGGTTAAAAACGAATACACCAGCAAGCTTTCAGCGCGCTGCAGCGTAAAATGATTTCAGGATAAAATTGTCAAAGCTCCCAATAAATGAAATCATCAAAACAATTTCAGTCCTCACATTAAAGCCAAAGGAGCATAAAGTTTGTATTGTGTTTTCTTGAAGAGTAGGGGTGCCGCGAAATTTTTTAACACAACAAGGGTGCCGCGGTGAAAAAAGTTTGGGAACCCCTGACTTATGGAACTGTACGATGGTGCTGGCGGCTTTTCATTTTATCACATCACGAAGTAGCGAACGGAGTTGGCGCATTATGCAACAGCTACTTTGTCCGATTTTGACGATTCTCAAGTAAAAGTAAACGACGCCTCAGAAACTTTAAATGCTCTGAAATTCACTAATACTTTTACATGAGTTACGGTTTTTAACATTTTCTTTTTTAATTCTTATTATAAATCATATATATTGCAATTTAAAGCAATTAAACCACATTTCCTAGCGAAAAATTTACTGTTTGACAGGTTATTTTATCCCTCCATTCGGCTTTGTGTACTTTTACTTCATCGCCGCCGAGGATGTGCAATCTTTTATTCTATGAGCCTCGACACACTAGCCTTTCAGTTTGCAATTTTGGTGAAACTTCGCAGAATTTTTTAATTTTTGCACAAAGTTTGAAATGCGGATTTATATGTTTTTTAAAAAAGAACTTTACTTTTATAAAAAATTAATAAACCATAAAAACATAAGAAATCTCCGATTCTATAAATACTTATTTTTTTCTGGTTCATAATACATAAAAAAAGATAAATACATTATCCAAAAACTGAAATCTGCTACATTTATTTAAATCTACCACATTTTTTGCAGATTCTACTACACAGGATTTTCTTTTAATCCTATCACTAGTATGTAAGGCATCCAACCTCGAACCATTTTGTGAATACCGGGATTTCGGGATCTTAAATTGGTAATCCCGGGATCCCGGGATATTATTACCATTAATTAAAATATACTAACAAACTAGTTTTTAAGACTTGCCTTAGTGCGAATACTATGTAGAAATAAAAATAAATTTGTGTTTTTAAGCAAAGAAATATAAATGTTTTATTATTTACAAACTAAATAAATTAAAAACTATGGAATTGAAATTAGTTCATATTGCAGTCGCTGTCATTTTTACAAAAAGAAAAATAAGAGATCATCTTTACACTTACATATAGTGTTTAGGCGCGTCTGCTAACACCAGGCGCCTAAATACATGCTATG
>NW_016177677.1:0-8344 GCF_001687245.7 Rhagoletis zephyria | reverse complement strand
GATGACGGAAATTCGTTCCAAAATAAATCAGGTCACCATATTATTTTTGCTTTTCTTTACTAGTAAAAGAATAAATCTGAGAACCAATGTCAAAATCGAACATTCCGCTGTTGAATATAACAAGTAAATAGCGGGACAAGCTTTGCAATAATACACAGCAATCGAGTTGTTGCAAGGAGAAGAGTTGCGTTTAGTTCAAAAATTTAAGGCGATGAATTTTTTCGTACTTACCCATTTTCCAAAAATTTCGTTATTGTCTTATTTTATGCCAAAATTCTGCTTCACTACTACTACTAATTTTAAATAATTTGGTTTCAGTATTTACGGAAATATCGCTCGGTCATAATTCCACTCCCTCAGGAGTTCGCTTTGAAATACCGCCACTGGACACCAAATCTGTAGAAAAGGGCACTGTTTTCTGATGAAACAAAGCTAAGTAGTTTACGTCCAAGATGCAAAGAGTAGAAAATTATCAATTGATAAAAAAATACGCACTTTGTGGTTAGCTTTTTTGTCGGGATCTCGATAGATACCTCACTTTTAATAAGCAATGACAAAACCAACTTAAAGTGAGTTGTAAGTTCATGCAGGAGTCTTGCAGACGTAATCAGGATGGTTTTCTTTAAACAGGTTTTTATTTAAATATCCTCATATAAAGGTTACATTGAAAAATATGTTATGCGCTATTGACTATTTTGCGGTCATCGCAATAGAAATGTTATTTTTCTCAAGAAAAACTAAAGAGCTAAAAGTGAACGCTAGCTGAATCCGATTCAGTTTTTAGTTATTTTCAAGCTACCTTCATTTACTGCTGGGTGAGCACACTACACCAACACTGAAGCATGGCGGCGACTATAGAATGTTTAGGAATGCCATGTCACGGTGAAGCGGTGGGCCTAAATTCAAAATCAATGGATGCGTGAACCAATTTAAGTACGTACACTTATAAACCACATAATGTTGTCATTTGTCGAAGTCAACATGCCCGTAATATGACTAGCAGGACAACGATCCAAAGCGCACTACTCGCAGCAAAAAAAAATGGTTTGAGGACAATTTGGTGACTGTTTTAGACTGGGCTTCTTGCACTCTAGGTCCAAATCCGATAAACTATCTTTGGTCACACTTAGAAACAAGTTTCGAACTTTAAGAATTTGGAAACTTTAACGATTTATATGAAGAGGCCACATAGGAGTGGGAAATGATTCCACAGGATATATGCCAGTAAATTTAGAAGTCAGATGCCAAGCTGTTGCTTGCTACCAAATATTTACCTGGTTTCAAAAATTAATGCGTCTCTTCAAAAAAAAGTCGTCAAGCGTTGTTAATTATTTGCACAATCTTTTTGGAGAAATTGTTTTTCAAGAAAAGTCACTTCATACAATTTTTATAAGTTAAGGCTCCAAGTTCTTATATTCACACCAAAAAATCAGCCTTGTTGGTAATTAGTTGCACGCAACTGTATGCACATTAGGGTGGCCCAAAAAAAATGAAATGTCGGAAATTTGACGCTCTCACCCCTAGGATTTTTCCATACCGAAAAATATTATATGCCTGTTTTTTTATTTTGAAATCAAAAAATATTTATAGGTCGCTCAAAGCGCTCAAAGTTTTCCTTGTATTTTATATAAAAAAAAACAAGTTATCTTAAAGATGACATAGAAGTCTTGAAAATTAATATTTTTTGAACTCTGCATTTCTTCAGGAGACTTCCAATAATAATAGCCCCTAATAGCTTTTCCCCCATATTATATATGTACATGGAAAACTTTGAGCGCTTTGATGATTAAAAAAAATAAAAAAAGAGGTATAATATTTTTCGGTATAGAACAATCCTAAGGGGTGAGAGCATTAAAATTCCGACTTTACCTTTTCAGATGCATTTTTGGACCAACCTAATGCACATACACATGTATGGTGTATGTATCTGAATGGCACAACACTCGAAAATTGTTTACATCTGATTTTATTGGTGGAATCTATGTATTTATTTATCTAGCTTTAATTAACGGCTTTATTTGATAAATAGATGCAATGAAAATGTGTGAACATGTGTTTGTATGTGCATAAAATTTGTTGTTGCGTTATGTATTGTTAACAATTTTTGAATTATAAATCGTGTCCATGTAAAACTAATAAACAATTTCAGTTTATAACTGAAGAAATTTTTAAAAAATAGTATTAATCTACGATATTGCACATTAAACTACAACTACATTGTTATATGCGTATATGTATGTATGTAAACAACCTAACAAAAATATACATACTACAAGTTTTATGTGTTTTTGTATTTTTTAAATACATATGTATGTATTCGGAATACATACTGTGTACTGTAATACCAGATATTTTTATGCGTATAAAATAATGTATGACTTGCGGAGTTTACTATAAATTGAAAACATTTTCTTAATGGTGGTTTCCGATGCCACGTTAAAATTAGGAAAAATAATTGGGGTAACTTAGGGTGGTTGATATAAAAAACAAAGTTTAATACATATAACAGAATGTCCACTATGGCTAAAATGTGCAAAAATCAGCCACCAAATATCTAATGAAATAATATTTAAATATCGTCGCCACCGCAGAAAAAGCTGCAGTAGAGAGAAAAAACATCATAACGTAATAACTACAAACTACCTTCAAAATTTTAATATACCCTCTTCAGAGACGTGAACCGCTAATCGGCTATAGGTTTAAAGGTTCGTTTCAACCAATTTGCAATAAATAAAATTACTCACTTTCTCCTTTTTGTTAAATCATGTGGCATTTGACAGACACTTGACGAGTAACCGTGGGCGTTGTTGCTCATGAGTCATGACACTTGACATTTATACTTGCGCGTTATTTTATTTTTTTTTATTTCCGAACCGTTGAACCGAACCGAAACCAAGCTTCAAAACCAAAAAACCGCTTCGACGAACCAATCCAAAAGTGCTAAAACGGTATCAAAATAAAATAAAAATGGCAGTTTTTATACCAAAAAAACCTCAATTGTAAACATTTTTTTTTTAATACAAGAAATTAATATTAATCATGGAGACTAGTAAGCGTTGTCTTTATCTTAAAAGCTTCCGTCCCATTAGCATGATGTCCTGCATGCTGAAATTTCAGGAGAGATTGGTTGAACTGCGCATTCGTAGGGAGACGCTTTCATCGCATCCTCTGTCTTTGCATCAACATGCATATTAGTTGGGGAAATCTTGTGAAACGACTGAGCAAAATCTCGTTGTCAGAATCAACAATGCCATCATATAGAAATAATTCGACTTGTGCATTTTATTAGACGTCGAGGGTCTTTCTGACAATGCCACCTTCGAAAGCATGTGCAGCTATGTCCTAAGTCATGGAGTAGATTCTATGCTGGTAAATAGAATGCGAACAATGCTCCCGAAGAGATTCGTTAGGATTCCGGCAGAATAGCGTCAATATGTCACGTGCGGGGTTCATTGGGGCTGTCCCCACGCCGGTGTGCTCTGGGGCTTGGTAATTGATTCCAACAGGTCTATGCAGATAATATGAGGTGCCTAACACTAAATATGATTAACCTCAAGGCTAGTGTTGTGCTCTTCGCTAGAAGAAGAAGGTTGAACAGCCATTTTCCCTTTGCCCTTAAAGGAGTCACCATTCAAATTTCTTCCCGAAGTAAAGTATTTTGGTCTAATCTTATAGAGTAAGCTTGTATGGAAGTCACACGTTGAACAATTGACCTCCAAAGCCTACAGTAATAGTAGTAGTATGTCTTTATTGATTTATAAATAAAATAAAAACAAACATAAAGGATTGACATAAAGTCCTCGCCTGACAATGTAGCTAAATACTATAAAAAACTATGTATACATTTTTCATTGCTGTTTGGCTTTAATTATATTGCATTATTAAAAATGTTCTATATCCTAGAGTATGGTTTAAAAAGTTCGCTAAATTCCACTACTCCGCCGTAAGAGTTGGTTTACCATAGAACAGGATTTGAAATTATTTAAACACCGGACTTAGTCTCAAAATATTCTGAAAACTCCTCGCCAGTCCAATCTGNAAAAAAAAAAAAGAAAATTGCTGGTGATTTGCATTCTTTCAGTTGCAGTTGCACCTTGCAATTTTTATTAATGAAAGTGATTTTCTGCAAATCTACAAAAAGGACTTTTGGGTGTTTATGCGGGAAAGTAGACTTTCGCTTGCGCATTTTAACATCAAAATGCGTAGAAAAAGCGCTTCCATTGCCACTGCCTACCCACTTTAACTACCTCAGCCTCATGAGTTTTTTTTTTTTGTTTACATACGAGGGGTTTATGGGTATGAAGTAGGTGCGTAATTTCAAGACACGCCAAGTTTAGGTTATACGCACTTAGAAAATAAGTTTGCAATATTTCATAACGTGTATAGAAACATACACACATATGTACATAAATATGTACTTAGTTCAAGTATGGCCTATCATCTCTCTTAATAAGTATGTGCAGAAAATAATTAAGAACTTTTGTTATTTAATGTTATTCAATTACTCATAAAAAGATTCTTTCCAAGTAGGAAAGCATTTTATTTTTTATCCTTTTTTCCTTGCGTTTACCTTATTGTCAATCAAGAAAAAGATGAAACACAATGATGATTAGTGACAGCTGCCTTTTCTTTCTTTGTTACCAGTTCTTATTACTCTTTGTTGCCATTCTTGGAAAGAGAGAAGGGAGCTAGAGTTTCACGCTGATTCCGAACGGCTAATAGTTCTATTATGCGAATTACCTTTTCATGACAAAGATAAACCTCTAATGAACTGCCATCGCTACGAGAAAGCAAATTTTAACAATTGGTTTCTGAGCTGACCATTCCTGCATTCAACCTGCAAGGCTCAATTATCTACACGCAATCTATAAATTAGGTAGTCCTCTTTCTATGACTACAGTCATTGAAATTTATGCGGATGATTTTCGATGTTGTTCCCTCATTGGTATTATACAATAACTGCGGATTGTGGATTTAGTAAATAAAAGCGGAAGTCCGTATTCCCCTGTGAATAATTTCAGTAGTTAAAAGCTCTTCCGAAAGGTATTTCTGAGAGACAAGCGGCCTTTCAATCTGCATTTCTTTCTTCACATTTTTTATGGGTTTTATACATGAAATAAGCTAACACGTATTCTAGGATTTTTTAAATAGATTTTGTATGGATCCCATAAAAGAAATTGAAGCGAATCGGTGATATGACATAAGTTTTGTTACGAAATCCGTCCGACTTAAAAAAAAATAATAATAATAATAAATTGGCGCTTACACATATGTATGTTAATGTTTGGCCGAGCTTCTCCTCCAATTTGTTACGTGCGCCTTGATGTTGTCACACAAAGGGGACGGACACGGCTATCGTATTTTTTTCAAAAGCTGTTTTTATGGCAGAAATACACTCGGAAGTTTGCCATTGCCTGCCGAGGGGCGACCGCTCTTAGAAAAAAACTTTTTTGTTTTATCTATATACACTTAGGTCTTTTTTTATGCGGTATACATATGCGTTCCTCAGAAAGCCACATAAAATAAATCCGCATAAAAAAGTTTTTTACTTTCATACAAAAACAGGGGATGCATTCCAGCATTTTCAAAAACCGCATAAATTCGGATACTCCTTATTACTTATAATTCCATGTAAAACTGAACATTATTGAAATAAATAAAATTTTATTTGTATTTTAATCAAAAACAAAAAAAAATACCACAATAAATCCATGAATTATGTAAAAATACAAAGACAAGTTATTTATCAGAAGCACTGTCTCTTACACACTGACAAAAAGTAATGAAAGCTCTCAAAAAAGAAAATCGCTACAGCGAGAAAATGGTTTGGAAAACCACATAAATTCAAATCCGCATAAAAATAAACGATTTTCCAAAATGAGGTGTCAAACTAAAAGCCTTGAACTGTAGATGTGCAACAAGGTTTTACTTCTTTGAAGAGTTGCCAGCTTTTAAAAAGTTATATTAAATTTATTTTAAAAAATAAATCAATTATTACAAACTGGGTATCAAAGGAAATGGTTTTGAAAAGCTTTGTTTCTTAGCTGAACTATAGGAGGGTTGCCACCTTTTTATCATATTAGGTAAGATAAGTATGTATTACCATGTGGGTGCCAAACGAAAAGGGTTTCAGAAAGTAGTAGTTTCAAAATATTTTTTAAGAGGGTTGCCACCTGCTTGAATTGTCGAATTTAGTTTACTTACACACAAGTTATACGAAATATTAAAATATGGATATCAAACGAAGAAGTGTTAAGAAATCTTTAATTCGAACACTAAGAATATTTTTGAGGTGTTGGAAAAGAGTTGCCACCTGTTTAAAAAGTTAAATTCAAATTATTTTATAAGTTAAATGAATTACTAAAATAAGGGTATCGGAATGAAAATTCCATTTTCTCATTAACGTTTAGATATATTGAATTTAAAAATTTGGAAAAATCTAGCGTATAGTTTCGCGTTAATTCGACCTTAAACTTCAAGGTCAATTTTCTCAAAACCGTGTTTTGTAACATACGACATTCGTTTTCTGAGGCGACGATATAAATATTGAAATGCATTTGCAATGCTAAAATCTCCTCTAAAAATACTTGCAGCCTTCTTAGGTAAGCCTTTTAGAATTCCTTCACTTAATAAGGCCTCAATTATATTTTGGGCCAAAGAACTTGTTTGGCGGACTTAATTGTTTGCACATTACTGTATATGCATACATATCTACCAAGTACATATGTATGTATGTAGTTAAGTGTGTATTTTTGGGTAAATGTTAGCATGTATCTACATAATTAAATACAAAAAACTTCCTTATATAAATTTTTATGCCAATATGATTTTTGAAATAAAAGGGTGACAAAGAGAGTCAATATACTAATTTCTAAGAATTATTATACATTACTATGTTACCTTTTGAGCTTTTATCTATTTTTAAACAGCTTGCGTTGGCAAACGATGGATTTTTTATATAAAGGAAGGTTTACAATTTTAGCTTTGTGTTAAGAAGGCTGTTCTCGGAAGATACCAAAAAATTTGAAATTTCTTAAGCGGCGGCGATAAAAAAAATAAAAATTAAGATGAAGATTAAGACACAGAGCATTGATGAGGCTTTTTTGCCTCATCCACTCCTTAGGCGCAGTGCAGTTCCCTGATGGAAGTAAAAGAGATTTATTCGTTCTTCGAAAAGAGCTTCGTTCAAAGATACTGCAGTGGTATTTATGTACATCTTGAACTGAACATCTAGACTGGTGAAAACCCTTAAAGAAGACCAAACGACTAAGTTGGTTTCACTCAAAAGCAGGAACCGTAAATAAAAGTTAATTTTTTTCAACAGCTAAACTTGGCCAGATAATAAATAAAGGTCGAAAATAAAAGACCTTTCCTAATAATAAACAAACCTCTTATCCAAATTACGGCGACAAGAAGTGAGACTATTTCATAGTTTTAGAGACTCATTGTTCAGGAAATCAGGTGATTGGGCTTATTGCCGTCTGAATCTTTTGGCAGCTCCAAAACACCAGTTCCGGATGGCATCCTGCCCATTCTACTCAAAGAGGTTCTGCGCTTTTCAAGGCCATGGACGACGTGATCCAAAACAGGTACAAAATGAACTGCAGTGTAGGTGCGAGGGTGTTCTCTGAGATGCTGAATGTCTCTCTCTTGTTGCGACCAGCAAACTATACTAACATCTTCCAAGCGGAGGGCGCTGACGAATTGGGTAAAGTCGGAGCATTTCCAGATTAATCCGCAGCAGAGACAAGAACCCGTACACTTGGACTCATCGAAAAAGCTTAAAAACCTGCAAAACTGCGAGGGACATTGGCCTATTGGCAAACATGCAGCCAAAATGGGCCTCCCGTACAACCCACGGTGCCGCAGCTGTAGTCTAGGAAAGTAAAGAACAGTCCTATACTACCTCTGCGAAGGCCCAGCATTTTCACTCATTGTTCATAAGAGTAGGCCCTCATTCATCTATATACATATGTGCTGCCAAATCGGCTATTTGTCTGTTCTTGGCCCATAAAATAAAAAGCAAAAATATGGATAAAGGAAATGAAGTTATGTCGAAATATGTAGACAAATTTTGTCATCAGAATATGACGTAGTGAAAACCAGCCTTTAGAAACGGCTTGATGAATATGCTAGCAAATGATCAGCTGGTAAATGAAACAAATGAAGTTGCAATAAAAGGTCCAATCCCGTATTTCTGGGAATAAACCAGTAAAACTGTCAAAAAATAAAAATTCGCTCCGAGCGAGAGAGTAACATTGAAAATTGCGGATCGGTTTCTAGTAAAAAATTGTTACTTCTGTCAATTTCAACATAACCTCCAAATTTTGGTTGTAAATTTTTG